>NW_027491865.1:600000-880396 GCF_021521415.1 Bidens hawaiensis | reverse complement strand
TTTTAAGTCGGTGATATGTCGAGTTAGCGGTTTGAAACAAAAACTGATGTGATGTATTTGAGATGCTCTAAGATATAGGTTTAATGCATGCTTTAGTAAGTTGAAACTAGATTTTTGATAATTAACTTTTAATATAATATGGTGTATTGGTTTTTATTAATCAAAACCAGCATCTTTTGCTCGCTGTCAGTCCCAACTAGCAAATTGGTTGATGACGGTCCCATCTTTTAATGTATTTGTTTCTAATGGTCCACGACTAACATAATTCTAACGTCGTTAGTTACAGATCGCCGGAAAAATGTTTTTGGCTGGAAAACTCGCATTTTTTCGGGAAAACCAACATTTTCGTTCCAAACGTCTTTGTAGCCTTGGATCGGACCTTAAGAAACCTTTTTCTAGTAAAAGCCCTAATTATCGAGATTGGTGATTTTTGTCACCACCATCAACTAATTCCGATGATGGTTTGGTGATCTTTGAGAGATATGATCACTACCAAAGATTAGTAAGACGTAGAAAGTGACACATATAAAATGCGGTTAATCCCGCCGTGGACCAAGCTATTATTGCAAAAATAGGTGAATACAACCAACTATCATTAAGAATTTCATCTTTGGACCAAAAACAAGCAAGGGGTGGAATACCACAAAGAGAAAGTGTACCTAATAAAAAAGAATTTTTAGTAATTGGTACATGTTTTGTTAAACCTCCCATAAGCACCATATTCCGACTTTTTTTTGGACAATATCCAACAAGAGTTTCCATTGAGTGACTACATTGGATTAGTGAAACTATTGCACAACGTGACCACTCTCTTTAAACTAGTGAGACACTTGGTGTATCGGTGATCTTTTCCCTTAAAAAGAAACGTTAGTGGAGCAACTACCAATTGAAGAATCAAGGGGATGTCGCAGAGTTGATTAGTTAACACTTAACACCCAATGAACCCCTATAAATTTGTCATCCATATCACTTAAATTAACTTCTTGAGTTTTAAAGAGTTTAAAAACAAGATTAGCATTTTTATCAAAAACTTGTCATTATAATCGGTCGTTGGTCAACCCCGTTCAGGTTGTCAACCTACCCAGTTACACAAGTTACAGATTTTACACATCAAAACCAGCTACTGAAATAACCGGTTTTGACCGCGTTGACCAACAACTAGTTCGGTTATTAACCGAAATCCAGTACCAATATAGACTATACCAGTTAACTACTAGTTTCAACTCTCAACCTAAGTCTAACTCTATTAACTACATCATGATACAAAGGCCAAAACTGAATCCAAGTTCCTACATAAACATGACTATAAAAGCTACCACACTTTCAAATCCATCCTTTTGTTTTGCTTTCTTCTTACTTGTACTTTTCTTTTTCAAAATATTAAAAAAATACCTATTAAAACTGGGAAATTTTCTATCATGAATGTAACTTTGTGTTCAGTTTGCAACAGTAGGACTACATATCCTTTGGACAGCTGACCCACAGCTGATTCCATTATCATACAACAAATTTGGCGCATCGCAGCCACGCTGGTCAGGGTCAGCTTGCGACTCGTCACTCGTGGACCCTACAAGTATATATAACATATCCCAAATCAACTCAGTTATAAGTAAACGAGTCAAAACTACCACTACATCTGAAAAGCAAAAGCAAAACCGATCGCCAAATACCTTCAACAACATTCGTATCCAATTGGGCGAGACGCCAACTTGGTGGGCCCGCTATACACATCTTAGGGCGTCTCTTGGTCCTCTTTCCTTTCTTTATCTTGTCACGCTTAGATTTCTCTAATAATATTTAATCTTAATGAAAGTTAGTTGCAAAATCAGTAAGGAAAATCGAAAGTGTTTATATACTTAGTTACCCGAGGTCAACGACCGTGTTCTTTTAACCCGGGGGAGCATTTCCATTAGACAAGCAGCTGCTTCTACCGCTTCTAAACCGTATCTTCTTACTATATGCACCTACAAAAATAATTACCGACTGTGATTATTTACATTACATAATCACAACGATATCACACATCTGAACACCCCCGTAATCACCTGTAGCTTGCAGCTTCCAATCAAATGAAACAACAATATATCACCCTGTAGTAACTTTTGAGCAATTGAAAATCCTCTCCAACCGCCACTTAAGCCACACCTCGCCTTCAAGTACTTTGTCTCAAACTCCTTTCCAAACTCATCCACCAGAGTAACCGTTGTATCATGTTCTGGTAAGTGCATGATACAAAATTTCTTTGGAAGAATCTGTGATCATAAAAACTCGATTTAATAATATTACAAATAGAAATTGAACTTGTTAAAATACCGTAGAGGGTAAAGAATAAGTTCGACCCGTTTATTTATACAATAGTCAATTTGCGTAATATTATATCATTAACGGGTTGAATGGGTATGATTATAGGTAGCTAAAACTTAAACGAGTCAAATACATACAATATCTTTAATCAATTTATTTTCATGAAACTCGTTAGACATTTTTTTTTTACAAAAACATGTTTAGGGTCAACCTAAAAATGAAACGAGCTAAAATGAACCCGATAGAAGGAAAGTGTTAACCCATACAACCTCTTTGATAATTTTTTTTCCAAGAAATTCGTTAATCAAACCAATTTTTTCTTGACGGAAAGTCGGAAACATGTTTAGGGTCAACCCGTACAAGATAACTCATTTTGACCGGTTACCCAACCGGCCCGTTTTACCACCTCTAGTATCTATGGTTTAAGTACTCGTTGCTTACCAACCAAAAACTATAGAGAACGTTGGACGGGAGCATACACTTGACAAACATAGGTAACGCGGTATCTAAACGTTCCAATAGTATTCCTGCTCTCTCCAAACACATATATTGATCTTCGGCATCATTGTAAATATCACACACCCGTGTTCTTTTACCTTTGCTGTATTAACGCGCACAAAATTACTCAAATCATTAAAAATTATAGAGAAAGTAGTCAAATAATCATGCATATGATGTCACTAACCCTGAAGACTTCTGGGGCTTGTTTGGCATAATCTGTTAAAATAAATAAATAAATAAATAATTTAGGGCTTCAAAAATTGTAAAATTATAAACTATTCAAGGTTGCAAACACAATTAAGATCCAACAGTGGTTATAAATAATTAAGATTCTATAACATAAACCACAGATTCATAGCTACAATCATAGATCAAAAGCAAACATCAATGAATGACGAATCTCAAGTGGGCATGGTCACATATGTTAGGATTAAAGCACAAACACGAAACACGAAATCAAATAAACGAACTTAAAGATTTAACTTGGTTTGGTCTAATCTGACGAAAGCAAATAAACGAACGATTTAACGTTGTTTAGTCTAGACTAACCTACGTTCACAATTGGCAAAATGATATACATTACAAGTAGATAACACTATATATATAGAGAGAGAGAGAAACTAAACAAGGGTTTATAACTTCGTAAACAAGAAATCTCAAACGGGCTGGGCTTACGGCCCGGTTGCGGTATCCTTTAATATAGTATAAACTTTAAAGTAAAATGAAACGATACGTGACCTGTTTATCCTTAGATTTAGATTCCCACGGATGTTTATAGGTCTTTCTAGTCTTGTCTAAAGAAATGTTTTGGTTCAGAATGAAACCTTAAAAAAGCAGAGGAAAAACAAACATTTGAATATGAAAGGAAAAGGAGGTAGTGGATGATTGCTTGTTAAAATTGATTAATTGGTGTGCGATATTTGTTGTTTAGCAGAAAGACAAAAGACAGGTTAGATTTGAGTGTCAAGTGGGGATATCCAGTAATGTGGCAGGTGATTTAGGATTTGGACACCCCAATTTGAAACCATTAAGCTCCGCAAGTTGAGGGTCAGAATATTCGGGTTCGGTCTAGACCGCTTCTGGTTAAAACGGGTAGGCCTGTAAATTAACAGAACATTATGAGCTGGTCAGTGGAAAATTCGTTTATTTAATAAACAAACATACATGATTTGTTCATTTTTAATTAAATAAACAACCACGATTACTGTGACATCCCACATCGGTTGGGAAGGAAAACTAAACCTTCTTTATAATAAGGATTCTTTATAATAAGGTGGATATCTTCCCCATCATCACGCGTTTTCGGCGTTTAATGGTAGTCGATGAGAGGAGAATTCCACAGTTAAGCGTGCTCATGTGAGAGTAGTATGAGAATGGGTGACCACCTGGGCAACCAAAAACAAATCCATGAGGCGATGGCGGTACGTCCGGCTAAAGCGGACAATATTACGGTGCGGTGGTAGCTGGGTTGTTACAATTACACGAACACACGTTTTGTTCGTTGTTCATTTATATATGTTCATAAAGTTCGTTTATGTTCGTTCATTTATGTTTATGTATTCGCTTAAAATAAAAAATAAGTAGTTATGTTTATATAAATATAAACATAAATAAGGCTCCTTTAAATTATATGTATATATATACTTGGTTATGTGTGTTCAGTTATGTTCATTTGCATTTGTTTATATTTGTTCTATTATCTTCATTTGCTTTTGTTTGTTTTTGTTCATTTGTGTTTGTTTACGTTTGTGAACTATTCTTTTAATTTTTAAATTAAAGAACATGAACAAATACGAACATCCCCGTTTCCTTAATAATCAAAAATTAACAAAAGAGTGTGTTCGATAATATTTTCGTGTTCAAGTTTGGTTAAAGTTAAACAAACGAACACGAACATGCTTGTGTTCATGTTCGTTTGGTTCGTTTACAAGCCTAAAAATGATATGTAGTTATCCAATCGTGGATGGTGTTAGATTACCCTGTTATTGCTTTTTAAAATAAGTTTTAATACCGGGTTTTGCAATTTAAAAAGACCAAACGGCGTAGCTTGTTGCCCCTACAAAGTCTTATTATAAGCCCCGTGAAGTTAGGCTTGCGTACCTATTAAGTATTTTATTGGTCCTATGACTCCTATCAATTTTTTATTTTTTATTTTTGTAGCTATTTTGCTCTTTGACTTTGTTTTTCTGGCGTAAATTTTATGAATATAAAAAAGCATTTTATATTCATGTTTTTTGTCTCCTGCAATTAAATAATAATGCATTGCTAATTATATATTCATTTTCTTGTAACAATACTAGATTTATTATTCTCATTCCGTTTTAATAAAATTGTATAGAATTAAGACACGGTAGATCCATCATGGTAGTAGTTTGGGTTGGTTGTTGGTCTTGCTTTATAGGTTTCAGATTAACCCAAAAAACTTGAATAAAGTACACGTTTTAAAAACCCGATATCAAGTATAGTCGATTCAGTTCGCAATCCATCAGTGAAACCCTATGCAATCTTCTTATTCTGAAAGTAATGCAGTTCAATTCACATTCTCTTCAACTCATGATTGATCAATTGTTTTATGTTACATATCCCACGAATTCAGCACTAATTGCTTCATATTGAATCGATTCCACAAATTCACAAAACACATTTGTTTTGCTCCGCAATAGCGAAGGTGGTGGCAACGATCATGATGTTGTTGATGGTGGCTTTGACGAAGGCGAGTAGATGATAGCGATAAACAATGGCGGTGGGTGGTGACAACCCGTTTGGACTTCTTTTAAGCTCAATAAATATAACGTTTAATTTGAGCAGCTACAAATTGCGTAAGTATAATTTGTGTTGAATTAAATGATTTTTTATTATTGCAATTGGAATAACAAGCCTCCCAATATTGGGAGGACTTGAGTGAACCAATCAGGAAGTCTTTATTTTTTCACCCCAAATCAACATGTTTCTTAGAGAATAAAAGAGTCTTAAAGACGGGTTTTTAAATATTCACCCAAAGGCCGAAGCCATTATATATCTTGTGAGATTTACTCTTTACAATTCTAGAACTTGTGTTATGATGTTTTAAAGCAGTTATAATGTGTTTAGGTTTGGACCGGATTGAATCAAAAGCCATGATTTATTTATATAAATGGCGGATCTTAGTCCGAACCATTAACTACAGGTTCATGAATCAGGACGGTCCTAGTTTGGGCCGCGGGTCTTAACTGGTTTCTGCGTAGCCAGACTCAACAAGGCATTTCGAGGCATTTGCATGGTTATAAAAAGGCGCCTAATGTGATGAATACAAGTAATAATTTTTAACTCATCTATCAACAAATGGTCGGTTTAGGTAATGTTTTATCTTTAAGAGTCAAAATGGGTTAACCTAAAAGAAATACTCTTCATAACATATTCAAATGCATAATAAATAGTTTTTAAAAGTTATATTTCAACATCAATTGTTTTAACACTAGAATAACTGAAGTCCGAACATAAAATGTTAACAGGGCCGCCCAATATTTTTAGACATTTACTAAAAGTAACCCCTTTGACCCATAACCTAGCCCACCCATTTTGCCAATAGTATATAAGTGGTGTCAATCATGTCGGGTTGACAGTTTGCGAGCTCGTGGGTCAAATGTTCAATCCGAACACGACCCACATCTTTTATTCGTGTAAAAAATAACAGCCCTAACCTCCATGCCTAAAATTGCGTAACCTGGCACAGCCTGTTTTACCCATTTTCTAAGCATGTCAAACCTGCGAACTTGTTTGGGTAAACAGGTTTAAAAATGGGTTAAACGGTCATAAGCGGGTTAACTGGGTCGCCCTGCATAAGTAATCATATAAAAAGGTCAACCGAACACAACCACTTTATTAAAACAGGTGCCACTATGACCCATTTAACCAATTTTTTACATGTTCAGTTGACCTTGTCAAGTTGTAAACATGTTAACCGGGTTGGCGTGTTATAAAACAATAGGTTAAACAAGTTAAGCGGGTCAACTGTTTTTTAAACAGGCTAAAAGTAAACAAACAAGACCCATTTAATAAAACAGGCGAACCCAAACACAACCCGTTTATTTACCGATATATCCCAACCAAAAGCAGATTTTTTTTCGTGTCATGTCAAATATTGCCAACCACATGGTAAATACTAATACAAAAAACACGTTGTGACATACATCCGAATCCGAGCCAACAAGAAGAAATTATTTTCTGTGAGTTCCCACAAATCTACATCTCTTATGAATTATGAACATATTTATTTGGGAAGTGTCACCTATTTCTAGTTACGGCTAAATTACTTGTTTACATGATCATGACAGAAAATCAGAAACTATAGTGCTTGGTTTGAAGATCAGGAAAAGCCATACCTTTCGGTCCACTTTAACTCTTGTAGTAAGATTGCTACACCTTGATTCGGATTACAAATGAACCTGCACATCAGTCCACAAGAACAAAAGCCATCTTGTTAGTAATGCAGATATATTTGATCATATAGGGCCCATGTTCTTTTAAGGCTTCCTAAAGTTTTTCAGTTGGAAATATTAATGACACTTACACGCAGGAAGGCTTGAAACATCAGCCGTAACAGCACAGGGAATCCCTAAAGTTGAAAGTGCTCCTCTTATAATCCCACACGGAAAATACAGATGCATGCTAGTAGTATCTTGAGTAGCACCAGAACTTTCTACTGCTAGATCCGGTGACACGCGTGACAGCCAGCGAAACTTATTATCCTGCAACACAAACGTACCCTGCAACAAAAATAAATAAATAATAACAACCCATTGCTCACAAAACATAATAACTTCTATTTGAAAATTTTGGGATCTAAAATATCCTTACTCTATGGTTAGTCTTTAAATTGTCTATCTGCTTCTTGAAAAGCTCAGACCAGAAATCTTTGCATATGAACTTAATCGCCTCTAGGTGATCAGTAAACCGTGGACGGTCCATCGTATACCTAACCAATATCAAAACTCAGTAACTTTCAATCCAGTGCAGAAATGAAGATATTATGTTTGTTTTAATAGCTTAATAGAGAGTTTCAAGCAAGAGAACAATGATTTAGATGATTTTAAGAGTTTTAAATTCCAACAGACGCACCGAAAGTCTGATTTCCTAAAATTCTAAGGCAGGGGTTCAACATATGAACCCTAAAACTTTTCAATTTTAAAAAAAATCTATCTCTGGCCTCAAAATCCAATAACTTAGCATCCTAATTAGAAGGAACAATAGCTTAGACGTAGACGCTGTTGTTCAATTACGATCAAAGGAAGCGAATAAAATTAATTTTTAGTCGGAAATGAAACAGAACTCATCAAGTTGCAATGCAGTGCAGAAATGAAGATCAATTCACTACCTAGGTTTAAAATTCTAAGCTAGAAATAAACATCTAATATGCATCTTTAGTATTATGTCCATTTAATAATTAAAAAACCTAAAGTTATCTATCTGTATAACTGTTATGGCAAATCTACTGGATGGAACACTAGCTTAGACGTAGTGTTGCAAACTAGAACAATTACATGAATAAATGATAAATTGACGTTGAAATTAATTAGTATGGTTTGTGAATTGAATGAATACCTTTCGGCGAGCTGGTGGCCGACCTGGTAGCCGATAGCTTCGAGGCGGCGAGCAGCAAGCTCGGGCTTACTGGCGTAAAATCTGGTGGAATAAGAGGATACGATCTCAGTTAACAACGTATCCATACAGCTTTCAGATACTTCTCTTGCCATCGCTTTATTTATTAATTATTAATCTGTTATGTGTGTGTGTGTGACTGTGTGCGTCTTGATGAAGATCGTTGATTGCTGTAACGGTGTAACCAAGGACTTGAGTAACAAGACAAAGTTGTTCATGTAATTAGCCCACTGGATCTGATGTGGTTATGTTCGTCAAGCCCAATGGGCTTTCTTAATAAAAACGAGAATTTTAAAATCTTTAATTCATACTCGATTCAAAATTCAATTACTACATCAAATCCGAATTCGACACTTAAAATTCAAGTTCAATTCGAAATGAAAAACTATTTTTTTTTTAATATTGAGCATCCCTGCTTACGAGACCGTCATGTTTTAAGTCAAGTAAACCGGCTTGAGTAAGAACATCATGAGTGTACTTCGCATAGCTAAGAAGAAACATATGTTTTGTAGGTTATGTTAGGACCCACAAAACTACTTAGCTTGTCAAGATCCTTAAAAGCAAATTCTTATATTATAGGTATAAAGGGGGTGTTTGGGTGAGCTTTTAAAACTTGTTTATTCGTTATTTGTTTGTTAAAAAACAAAAGTTGTTCAGTAAAGCTCCTCCAAAAACTTCAAAATGAAGTTTTTCAAAAGTTGTTTTTTGCTTTTCAAAAAGCAAATAAGCAAAAAAAAAACAATTCTAAAAGCTCACTCAAACACCCCCAAAATAGATAATGATAACACATATATCTTAACTATAAAATAATAAAGATATACAACGCCAGATTTGGATAAAAAAAATTAAGGGTGTTTTCGTAATCTCATTATACCATCTTATAATTTGGCTAGACCTTGAATCATCTTCTCTATTTTCTTGCGTGTTTTTCGGCTAATTCTCTGTTTGTTTAACCAGTTTTCCATAACATACGAATAGTAGCCTCATTACTGCAATGAGAAAAACATCGTTCAACTAAACCAATAAATAAAAAATGCACGAAGCCCACTGAAAAATAAGGAGGTGTAGGTTTAACTGCATGAAAACCCAAAAATATAAGGAAGCTGCTTAGTCGTTGGAACCAAGCATGATGAGCTTGTTTAAGACCATGCGAGGCATTTGTCAAGGCGACAAACATGACTGGGTGTGGTTAAATAAAATTGGGAGTTTGTTACATAAAGTCGCGGTAAGGTGACGATTCAAAAACACAATTTAAAAAATAATGCCTTATAAACTTTTCGCTTTAGGTCGCTATAATGGTCGAGCCCGCTACCTGCTCAAGTAATACTACCCATTTAACTAAAGCTTGACATATATTTTTCTAGTTTTTATGTATTGGTGAAATTTTTGTTTTAAGTCATACCAAATATTTTATTACATTTAAAATTATTGATTAATCAAATGTATCCAAAATAAAAGAAAGTACAGAAAGGGTTTGTTGGTTTGATGAAAAGGCATAGCAACATTCTCACTTTCTAGCTGCCGATCTCGGTTTTGTAGTTATTATATAAAAATTGGCATCGGATCCGAAGCATTACGATCTCAAACACCACACACCACGTGCATCCACATCTTCTCTTTGTCCCCCTTTCACTTTACATATTTTTTTAATAATATATAATATAAAATTTTATATTCTTTTCAATATTCATATTTCATATTTGAAAATTAAATCAAAGTATTATAAACATGTAAAATACGTTTAGCAAACACTTTTTTTTTATTTTGTTTATCTATTTAGTGACTTAATCAGATTAAGTTAATTTTACTTGACTATATTTTATATAGATAATGCCAATTTGTTACACTCGTTTGACTTGTTAATTAAATACAACCCAATTTAATTCATTTTAATACTAATGATTTTAATTTAATATTGTATATTTGTATCCTGATAACTATATAATAGATAGATTATTTATACATGTGGAAGGAACATATTTTGGATATCCTCTAATAGATATAGCCTCCTCCCACCCCCCCCCCCCCCCACCCCCCCCCCCCCCACACACACACAGTATTTTGTAACTTTCTTTTAGCATGTTTGGAGTTTGGACCGTTACACTCATTTGACTTGTTATTAATAAAACACAGAATAATTTGATTCATTTTAATACTATTGATTCAATATTGTTTACTTATATCGAGTTAATTTCTTGGTTGATCCATGTAATTTGCAGTTTTTGCAATGCTGGTTCTCAAAGTTTAATAATTATACAAATAGTCATGAGAACCCATATAAATACTTGGAAATTAAAGATGAAAATGACTAATAAGAACTATGCCCATTCTCTCACTCTTTACTATGCTTTGATGCAACATATAGAAAATTAATTATGTACATACAAATTTCATCCGAGCATGAATCAAGATTAGCTTTCGTTTAATTTGATTTTTAGCTCATAGTTGAAAAGTTTCAGTTTTCGTTATTGGTAAATTGTGTAAATTGTTGTAGTTAACTAAACGTTAAGCCTTTATATGTAAGTCAAGTTTAACCGGGTCAAGTTTAAACGTCTAATACATATTTGGAGCTTAATGTATATTAAAATTCTCGATTGCCATTGTTAATGATACCAAGTTTTCTTTTTTAGGCTTAAAATTAGGCTCACTTTCAAATGGTTTGTTATCTATCAGTTTGATTCGATTAATAACCGCAACCATATAAAAATATTCAAACTTAATCATCATTTAAGTTTCGATTTTAGTGTTTAGCAGTATCCTCCGACCAAACTACTTTTGGTTTCACCTTCTTGGAAATAGCTATTTATGGAAATCGATTTAAATAATTTCTAAAGATAAGGTGGCATAGTTGATGAAATGATCACTCAAAAGAATCCTAGGAGAAGTGGCAGTTCAATATTTTAATAATCTGACTGGTCGTTTTATGATTTATCAATTCAGTGTCGGACCAGTTTCAAAAACTGTATAATATCAAAATTCATAACATATTTTCAAACAAAATGCGAAACTACCTTGTAGATTGGTAATTTGGTATGGATTTGCAATGTTAAACGAAAATCGAAGGTTGTATGGATAATTGGAGGCTGGAATACACAAAATATATGCTAATGAAAATTGAAGGTGACATGGATAATTGTAAGCCGGAATACAACACACACTCGGTAAAAATTATTAACAAAATTTTTTTAACCAACCAGTTCAAATACATACGGTTTAAACTGGTTTAGTCAGAATGCTTATGTAACCATTTTCGATCCGAACAATCAATCCAATCCAATAATTATCATTTTCACTTTTGCATCGACTTTTATTCTGTGATGGAAAATTTTAAATTTTAATGAACCTTTTCTTTTTATTTTTTTAATATTCCATCCAAGTACAACAAAGAAATTTTAAAAAGAAAAATAACTTTGTTGACTTCCACAAAACCATGTGTACTATAAAGTAACATTCTAAAAGGATAACTAACTCAAAATGCAAAAAAGTGTGACCCTGAAAGCTTGATCACACCAAACTGACCAGCTCATATTTTTCATATACATCTTTGACCGCAACATACATTGATCTGATTCAACTTTTGAAGGTAGTAGAAAGAACAACATGCCCAATGTATGATTAAGATCTAGATCCAAAAGCTAGTTGAATGGACCCTACCTTCCCTAGAATGGAATACTATATAGTATGATTATAACTTTTCATACACTCAATAGATGAATCATATATTATCATATTATCAAAATATTAGTAAACGCGACGGGATAGGTTAATTTAGATTTATTCAAATTATACAGCTATTAGTTAGGCTTTACTTTGTGGAGACGCCAAGGAGGCGCCAAAAGCAAAGTCACTAGCCAAAACTGGTACCAAACCACAACACAACCACCATTATCACTCCGGCGCCAAACCCATTTTTGGTAGATGAGATCCACTTTAAACTCATCAATCATATACAAATACACTCACGTTTATTTTATTTGTTGAAATTTGTTATCTAAATATTAGTTAAATAATTAAGGATTAGCTAATTAAAATTTCACTGTATGCATTGAAGTGATGCAACGTTTTTACTAGAACCCTTCTAGTTAACTCATAACATACAACCTAATGATTAATTATTTTACAAAATTCTTGATAAATTGATCAACAACAGACAAGAAGGGGGATAATGGGGTGAGAAATGTTTTGGGTTAAATAGTAAGTTATTTGGATATAAAAAAGAAAAAGGACAAATTAGTCATGAACACATTGTATCATCTGACACAGTAATTAATATAGAGGGGTTCAAATCCCTATGTTTAGCTTAGCATAAGGACATACCCCACAAAAAAATTACTGACAGTCAACAGTGATAGTTGCAGAGGAAGCTTCTAAAATGTTGTATGACACAAATTAAGGATGAAATCAAAGATAATAGTTAGGAATTTTGATGATCGACCTGCCTACACATATACATAATAATAATATTCATAATAATAAACAGGATATGTAATTTCCTTTTAACTGCCATAACTAATTAAACAAACTGGAATTTCAAAAATTAGTGACAGTAGGAAATTATTATTATTATTTGGGTTCAATTTTCATGCTTGCCTGCTTGATTTCCACAATTACGGCTTCAATAAAACCCATTGGTACCTACCGTCCATTGGTACGTCATTCACAATATCATAATTGTATCTGAGATCAAAACATCAGTGTAATTACTAATTAGATTAATGTAATTAGGTTTTACGAAGCGAATTAAATCGATCGATACTTACTTATCAGCGAATCGTTTATGTTATTTCGATTCCATGACTGCGAAAAACGCCTCGATCTCCTCCGCAGTAGGATTATTCGGATGTTTTCGACTTGGTGGATTCGGTTTCAGCGTTGAAGATGACTCCATTTCGTCAGAATTTAAACAAATCTCGCTTGAAGAACTCGCTTCTCTGCTGTAAATTATTATTAATCATATTATTAACATGAAGGTTTTTTAACTTTTTTATATAGTGAATATGAAATTAAGAATCTGTTCGTTACGGAAAGTGAAAGAGATAAGTAAATTCATATTAATTCATACACATTAATTCACTAATTAAAAGCGATTTAAATAGAAATTTATAAATTATTATAATAAATTAATTAATAACCTGAAACCGTCATTGCTGGACATGGAGGTTTCCGTTACGAAACGAAGCTCGGACTGTAATTAAACGTTCATACAATTAATAAATAAACAATAATAATTAACTAAATTAATATAGAATTTTATTTGAATTATACCTTCAGATCTAAGCTCAAATCATGCTTTGAACATGAAGACGTAACAACATGATCACCGGATTCAGGTGAAGAAATTACATTATCCTCCGAGTCGTTTTGCAGCTGAATTACAACAAGTGTATCAAATTTTCTTCTTTTACTGGAATTGGAGCTTGAGGCGTCTGTGTCTCGGCTGCGGCGTACGCCGGCGAGTGAATTTGAGCCGTTGATTGCTGGAATTTGATCAATGGTGTTGGTGTTGTTGGTATTCATCATCTCTCTCACACACAGTTAGTTAGTTCTCTCTCTCTCTAAACAGTGGCGGACCCAGGATTTTTTGACAACGGGGTCCCGTTATTTTCGGCGTTCAAATTTTTGGGTCGGTCGTTGTTTGGGTCGGGTCAGGTCAGGTCGGGTCGAGTGGAGAAACATAATAGAAAACAATATCATTATAATAAAACCCACACAATAGGATGTCATTCAAAACGATAAGAGAAAACATTACAATCATGATATGAACAAGTTACATGCTTCCGTCTGCAAAATCAAAGCTTTGCCATTACGAAATAGAAAGTAAATAAATACAGGCTCCAAATATTCCTTTTGCTACTAATTTAACATGACTAAACCCATTTTAGATATATACCGCGTTTCTCACAAAATTCCTCATACTCGTAAATAGCTAGACCATCTAAGTTATGCTTAATTAACTTATTATGTTACAACTCTATTCAACAAGAGTCTAGTGGTCAAAGCCAGTTTCGACCTGAACAAAATTAAAATTTTGAAAAAAGAATCGTTTTGACCCGAGCCAAATTGAAACACTCTTAAATGAACCGTTTTTGCACGATCTAAACCGTGCTACTCTCCTCAAACCCTAACTCCATAGCATGGCTCTTCTCTAAATCTATAATATATATATATATAACAATACCCCATCTTCAAACCCTTTCCCCATTCTTTTCAATGATTCTTGAATAACTAACCTTAAAATTAAGTTTTTGACATAACAAAGTCGTAATCTAACAATAATATACAACATACAGTTACTAATCTAAGTAAATAATTGCATAAAATCAATCAATTGGATATCTTTATTTTATGGAGTAAGTGTTTAAAATTACCTGAAAGTTGTGGCAAAATCAGAAAGCAATGAAGACAGAGGAGCGCCAAAGGGATGGATGGTGGCTGAGAAGGGCCGCGGCGGCAGGTGGTGGGTTGGTGGCGGTCTTGCGGATGCTTGAGCAGTGTTGAGGAGTTGAGGTTGAGCAACAACGTTCAGATCTGTTCTGGTTCTGGTTGATGTTATAAACTTAAAAAACCCTAATTATTATATTGACTATTTGACTAAAAAAGAAAATAGCAAAAACATAGAAAAAACGGATTGTGGATGAGACTCGAACCTGGGACATTCCACACCAAAACAAGGATCTTTCCCAGCAGAGCAGATCTGTAACATTGTTATGGGGTCCAAGTGATAATTTATATGGGGTCCTTCAAAAATTTTCTATATCGCTTCTAAATAAATTTTAAAAAACATTGGTGTCCCGGGACCCCGACGGCTACTATGTAGGTCCGCCCCTGTCTCTAAAGACCAAGAGTAGTAGTAGTAGTCCGTTGAGGAGAGAGAGTGAAGATTGTTGGATATATAATATATTGATCCAACGGTGGAAAGTTATTGAGTTTGTTATTCGTTACGAAAATTCTGCTGCTATAAACAACAATATTTTCCATACATTTTATTAATATACTCAGTTTTATTTTATTTTGTTTTTAAAATGGTTTTAAAATGAGTAATAAAATTTCACGAGTAGTGATATTTGTTCATTACATGAACAAAAAAAAAGAAAATCAAATTTTGAACTGAAAACTTACTTTTAAAATATATTTTCAAAAACCTTTATTGATTTGAAATAAAAGTTGGATTATTCAACAAATACCAACAAAATAAAAAGTGTGATAAACAATAATTAGTTGACATGTGACAAGTGAGAATTAAAAGAATAATAGTATAAATTAGTAGTACATATTTCATCTCTTCACATCCAAGAAACATGTTAATTAATTCTCATTTCATTTTAAATCGCTTAGACCATCTGTAGTCGGCCCGTTTTTACGGCGTTTTGAGCTATAACGCCGGAGGCACCCCCCCCCCCCCCCGGCGTTTTGGGTTTCCTTTTTTTTTTCTAGCGTTTTATATATAACGCGGGTCAAGGCGCGAGAATTAAGAAAAACAAATTCTTCTTCGTTAATCCAGTCAATATCCGGTGGTTTTCATGGTGGGTTTCATGGTGGCCGGTGGATCTCATGGTGTCCAGAATAATTGAACCGGTGGTGGGTTTTCATGGTGGCCGGAATAATGGATCCAGTGGGTTTCATGGTGGCCGGAATAATTGGATCCGATGGTTTTCATTGTGGCTGGAATGAATGGATCCGGTGGTGGGTTTTCATGTGTTTGATTGTGTTTGTGTACGGCTTAATTTACATAATTACACAAACACAAACATCCGGTGGCCGGAATGTTTGATTGTGTTTGATCGTGGCCGGAATGTTTGATTGTGTAATTTACGTAATTACACAAACATCCGGTGACCGGAATGTTTGATTGTGTTTGATCGTGGTGGCCGTAATAATTGGATCCGATGGTGGGTGCAAAAAAGTGTAAACGTGACTGGGGCGCCACGTGGCGCATAACGCCTAGGGGTGAGGCATTATAACTACACCCAGTTTTTGTAAAAAACTATAATTCTGATTGGGCGCCATGTGACGCATAACGCCTGGTAGTGGGGTTTTATGACTACTCATGGTCTTATACCTTTTAATATGATTTTTTTTAAGTTTACCATAATAACAATCGTTTTTCACCATAAAAATGTTGTATGCAAAAGTTATTGACATTTTAAAATAATGGAATAACTAATATGTGATTTGCATGTGGAAAGATAAAACCATCATAAGACTATGTGTAGTGGAGGGATACCATTGGGGCGAATTGTGACACGTGACTTCAGTCAACAAATGATAGGTTTTTGTTGTTTGGGGTGTAATGGTGTTGTAGCTCCTCATTGTCACGTCACCATTTTTTATTATTTTCTTTTAATAAATAAACTAAACAAATAAAAACCCATTAACTTAAATATTTAAATAAAAATATATTAAAATTAGAAAAGAAATACAAAAGAATGCATAACAAAAAAAATTAATATCCATAATATTCGTATATTTTTTCAACTCGTCGTCGTTGCAGTAATGCGGCTTCTTCGTGTAACCCGTCCGTTTTGAGAGATTCGTAGTCCTTTTTTATTTGTCGCAATTCCAACGTAGGCAAGCTTTTCGTGCTATTTGTTGGTTTCTTCCATGCTAGTGGCGAGTTCCACGGTATGGGTTTCGATACAACCGAAAACCTCGTTTAGATGTTTGACTTTGTCACTGGCCGCCGTATTGACTCGTGACGATGATGAACTCTCCCCTTTTTTTGTATTCTTTTTTCTTGCTCCGCCTTGGGGTCTAGCCAACTCATGTACTTTGTCGTTGTCGTCGTCTAAATTAACCGCGTCGTGTTAGCCAACGAGGTTGAAGTTACGAGCATCGGAGAGTGTGGTTTGTGTGCTCGGATTCCTCGACGACGATGTCCTCGACTTTTTTGAAGCTCGGGATGATGCGGTAACTCGTCGAGCGACCTGAACGGTAAGTGCCCCATTCCATTTTGGGCATACCCTGAGTATTTTTGTAATACCCGAAAAAAAATAGCAATATTAGTAATAATAAATTTGGATATAATAAAATAGTAAATGTCAATAATCGAGTCACTTATTAGAAGAAGTGTTGTTCCGTAAAACCGATAAAACATAAATGGCGGATATATAATCATCAAACATTTCATATATAAATATTATTTTTACTAACTTGTTATAGTAGGTTTGTGTTTCGTGAGATTAATATCTAATATTTCAAAGTTAATAAATATTTAAATTAAAATAAAAATAATTATACAAAACATCATCTATTGGAATTTAAAAGATGTTGACAAATTCAAATTTTCAAACTCATCTTCTGCTAACTAACTATCAAAAGAATTGGATTATGAATATGTTCACCACTCTCCTATGTTATATATATATATATATATATATATATATATATATATATATATACCTCACGAAACCCTACCATATTTGTTGCGTTCTATCTGCCGCACGATCGCATCACACCACCACCTTAAACTAGCCTCGCAACAAAGATTGGCCGCCACCACGGTGCCTCCAACTGCCGCTGCAAATCAGACGACTCCGGCGTCGTAGTCAGTTTTTCTGTTAGCGATTAGGTAACCTTCAAAACCTTCCTGATCTCTTGATACAAATTAGTTCTTTGTTTTATTGGTTAAAGTCTTATTTCGATGTTAACTGTGTTTACGCCATGGTTGTGGCGACGTAGTTTCGGTGTTGATTCGGTTACCTGCTACTACACCCTAACTCCAAGTTGATTTCGTTCAGCGATCAGGTAACAGTTTCCTCTCCGTTATTTTGTTCATTCGGTTAAATATGGTTCTCAAATTTCGATTGTTTCCGGCGACTAAACCAAAATCCGAATATGGGGTTACTAAGAAAATATATTTACATGTTTGCTTCTGTTTATAAATCGATCTACGTTTGCTTCTGTTTATAAATCTTGTCTCCAAAATCAACTATATTTACAAGATTTAAAATTTGTGTAATTAAAGAATAGTCATGTTTCTGTACGTAGCTGTTATGTATGAGTTGAAATAATAATAATAAATAATAATAATAATAATAATAATAATAATTATTATTATTATTATTATTATTATTATAATAAAGTTATGAGTAGGTTTTCTAAAATTTCTTTCAAATTAATTAGTAATTGAGAACTTCGTCTTGTTGAAATGGGCATACCTTAACCACTAGTTATTTTATGCATGGGGAATAAATGGTTTTTGAGAATTCTAACTAACAAAAAGAGAGGTGTAAAAGTATATAAGTCTCTGTCGTCGGAACCAACAAGTGAACTAAACAACTTGGCACACCTAAGAGAATCGTTTGAAATAAATAAAATGTAGGTGTTAGTACGACTTAAGGCGACTCGACTTTACTCGCTTGCTCATCGACTATTAAGGTATGGTTTCTGTTTTTGTTACTCTTAGTATTAATTATAGTCCGTTACTTTGTTGTACGATTTCTGGTTTCTGTCACTCATAGTATAAATTATATTTTGTTACTTCGTTTCGGTTTCTGTCTCCGTTTATTCTTGGTATTGACTCTATTCCTTTACTTTGTAGTACGGATTTTTGTTACGCGTCAGTTATATTTTGGAGTTCAGTTATTTATATAATATATTTTAGTTATATGTTTTTGGTTTTAGTACTCTGTTACCCGAGCAAATTTCTGACTTGTCGTTGGGGCGTCAACGACATGGCACTTGTCGTGACAGTGCGTAAGTAAAGTTCACGGCGTCTCTAACTAGTACTTGTGAAGTATTAGGGCCACTTAGGGACGTATGGATCGATCCTAGTTCTGTTCTGATTTATGACTTCTGATTTCTGGGGGATGGAACAACGCGTGTACGCCACACGTGCCATCTCATTGGTGCATAGATTAGCTAAGTGTGTACCCCTCTGTTTCTGTTTCTGGCTTGGGTGATTCTGTGTACACGACTTATTTTATGAATATATTATTGTCGTGTAGTCTGATATATTGTTTCTACATATGTTTCTGTATATGTTTATTATTATTGCTTTGTATTCTGAATCTGTTATTTAGTATATTGGGTTATGTCAACATCTGTATTAGTATTATATTTAGTATATGTATTAGTTCAGTTATAGTCTAGTGCCAATTCTATTTCTTTTTCTTTTTCGTAAGTTCGTCTTTACATGTACTATTGTTCTTTCCGTTACTGGGCAATTTTTGGCTCAACCGTATTTTCTTGTTTTGTTTTTCTTATTTTGTTTTCAGGTAATCCGGGACTCGGGGATATTAGTGATGAGAGAGAATAATGAAGTTCAAGCTTTTAAAAGTTAATTCATTTTGGTGTAAAAATGTGACTTAGGTTGATTTGATATCTGTAATAGTGACACGTCAGCCCGTTCCGGGTTGGGGTGTTACAGTTATGGTATCAAAGCTAAGGCTCTTTCCTGTAGAAAACTTAAACCTTAAAATCAGAATTGTGAGTTAATGGGTAGACGTTGGGTTAGGACTTCACGTTTATTGTCAATTTTCTTGCTCATCATCTTGTGATATCTAATTCCATTTGTTCAAGGCCATTCTGATGTTAATCGTCAACACCAATTTCACTCCATGACTTTCTCATTTGTAATTATTTAAGTTCTTCTACCTTTGTTACCGCTTATGCTCTATAAATTAAGATAATGACTTTCGAAGACGAGACACAACTGAAATGATCACGACTTCTACTTACCCCTCTATGCTCGATTCAGACTTTGCTACCACGCTTGCCACTGGACATTTTTTTTCTCTCGCAAGATCAACCCATCCGAATACATGTGACGAAAGGTGTTAGTAAACATCTTTCAAGATTTTGACATCATTTTTATTATTAGTACATCAACACGTCACTCTTTCTATATAAGTTTAGTCTTTAAGATGCATAATGGAAGGACCGTTAGGACACAGTCGTAGTCTTCCGGTTCACCCGTTAGCACGAGCCAAACTTCAAATATTTTCCTTCAAAATATTCGTACGACTTGAAAGTTAGCTACAAATTAAAATTATTTTTCACAATTGATATAAATTTTTAATAAACACTAAATAAAGTTATATGAATACTTAATATTAAAAAACTTACCAACATCGGGATCCTCCAAAATGGCGATCCAAGCTCTTGTGAGGGCTACTTCCTCATCCTCGGTCCATTGCTTGTATCGATCACGCTGCGCCATCAGCTCCCCCGGGTATTTTTTTTTTATGTTTACGGGTCACTTTTGGCTTGAACCGGAGGCCCGTGACGTTTGAGTCTCCAGCACCGTTACTGGCTCCGGCTCCGATTGGCTAGACCTGAACACTAGCATGAGGTTTTGGGGCATGAGGAAGTTGGCATACATGTTTAAGTTCGGATCGAGAATAAGAAACAGATAGTTTATGTTCGGTTGATTTCCGGTGTTTGGGAACCACTGCATCTTTACGCTCGGTTGGTTCGGTTGGTTTTGCGAACCATGGTATTGACCAAAAGGAGGAAATGGTGTGGTTCAGGTTGTTGATAGGATTCATTTTTGTATGTTTTTTTTAAGAATTTGGTTAATGGTTTGGATGAAATAGATATGAGGTTGTAGAGGAAGATATATATATATATATATATATATATATATATAGTTTTAATTTTTTTTTTTAATTTTCATGAACGTTGAATGGTCATATTGATTATAATAATAATAATAATAAATATGTGCGAGTAATATTAATTCCCCCCTATAGCCCCATTTATCGCCCGTTGGGGGGGGGGGGGGGGGTTGTTTCTAAAAAAAAAATCGCTGTTGTCGGCCATTACACCGAGCCTAAGTAGGCTATTACCTTAATGTCATTTTCATCAATTTTTATTCAAAAACTAATCTCCCTCATCCAAATTAAAAATCAATGAATTATATTTCTTTTCACCTTTCTCATGTTATTCTCATTTTTGTTACACTTTGTATTTTAACATTATCCTGAAAATAAATGATTTATATGGATATAGTTACTGACGAAGCTTGGGCTTAATCAAGAAGTGACCGGAGTCGTGAAAAAATATTTTAGAGGTGCCCGTACTTGATTCTTAAAAAAAATTTACGAACAATTTCGCGAAAAAACGGGGTGACCAGGTACACTCTAGAATCCCTCGTAATCTTCGCCAGTTGATTTAAGATTCTAATATGTACAAAATGAAACTTGACAAAATAACCTAACGTGTTGATGAATTAAGACCAAGAATTATATATCTAGTTACAACATATGCATATGCCCTTACAAGATATGCTTGTTCAACCATTTATGTATCTAAAAGATCTCTTTGCAATTTAGGATCATGATTCACGACATAAGAATATTATTATGTTGTCCATTTATATGTAACTTATAACTAATATATGACAAGTTACTACTACGAGAATACTAAAAGTTTTTCACGTTATATTATTATATTTAGGATTTTACTTATGGTTCTAAAGGTTGTTAACTAGAATAGGTAACATGCACCACATTATTGACTCATAAGGAGTTGTTGATACGTCACTTCAAAATATTACTCGCGTCTTTGTCTTGCTCGATCGGATATGCCTCGTACATAAACCGAAATAAAATTTATCAAATTTATAATCTAACGCAAAAGTATTAGTCGATACTTATCTCATTATATGTTTAATCCGAGTTCATCATGTTCCTTTTTAAATATGTTTTAATTTAAAAAATATATATAAGACTTGTTTATAAACGTAGAATTTGATGTGTAGAAACAAGAATGATGATGGAAACATGAGCACTAATGTCTATATCTCTAGAGTCTTGAAAGTGGATTCTAATCACATTTCACAAACGAGTAATGATTGGACAATTAGTCTTTTGTTCGACAACATATGTGTCAATGTAAGAAAAAACAAGCTCTAGTACTTTGCTACTATGACATATCAACAACCTGTTGCTGTGGGGCCTCGATGAGAATGCTTTAGGATTGTGGGATCGATGGATGGAAAACAACCTCTACTTGATTATTCAAAACAAAACTTTCCTTGAAAATAATCGTGAACTAGTAAGTTTTCGGTTTTCAGTTTATTTTTTTCACATCGCAAATGTTATACAATTTCGATGATTAATATAGTGATATTTTAACCGGTTTTAAATGTTTTTAAGTTATCTTTTAATCATAAGATTTGGGAGGATTCATATATTTTGTTCTAAACTTGCAAAATAATGTATTTCCCTTAGGACAAAATTTTTTTAATGTTTAGTATAACAAATTTCCAACCAATACATATGTTGCAGTTTTATTGAATGGTGTATAAATTGTGATAATCTGGTGGGTCAGTGGTTTGTTGTTGATCCAAATGACTGTTAAATTAAAAAAAAAAAGTCACTTTCTCTTTGTTTTGTTTTTGCATAAACATGCATGTATTTACTATTTACATGTGGAGAAGCTTTGGCCTAACCACCATAGTACCATTACATAGCTTTAGGTTTGAAGACCTATCCGGTTGATGACCCCATAGAAGGTGAAGGTGAGTTACTCTTAAAACATAGATATTTTACATTTTATAACAATGGACTTTCAATACATAATATAAAACAATTATTTTATAAAAGTGTATTATAAAAGTTATTGACTTAATAATAATATTTAATGTATTATTAATTCGCATAGGTGTTCATGACTGATATTGGTTAGTGTCCGTCGTGCACAGTTATTGACTTACTAATCTTTAGTGTTGCATTTAGGGTTTTCATTCATGTTATTTAAAAAATAATGCTAATAAAGTTGTAGAGCGTAATGTGTGAGTGATTATAGAATACGTTTGAAAAATTGAGTCAAATGGATTAATTTGTATTAATAGTGTAAAATTAAAACAAAACGGCCAACATAATGTAACACCTAGACATCACACTCTCATGGCTCATGCTTCCACCACCGTGACCCTGGTTTTGAGATTCTTTCGATATCACCAGAGGCGGCCCAACAATTTTAGTGGCCTAAAGCGAATAAAAGATCTGAGGCCTTTGCCAAGAAAAAAAATTGGCCGTTCTTTACAAATTTTTATTCCTTTTGCTTCGCATTCATATAGTGAATAAGTTAAATATAAAACCCGAATAATTTCATTATTCTTCAGACAAACTATTTCATAAGTGCATTATAAATGTCATATTTGTTTTTAAAAGTAACCAACCAAAATGTGAATGCATTTTGCGCAACATGAAAATTACTTGATTGGAAGATGTTGAAAAACATCTTGTGGACGACACCACACAGTCACACATTTAAGAAAAAATAGTGTTATAACTAATCAGTGGCAGATCCAGAAATTTTTTTTAGGTGGTTCCCTCTTAATTTATAAGGTGGTTCCTACGCGTCTTCTATATATCCGTACACTATTATTTCGAAACTCAGGTGGTTCCGGGGAACCACCCGTTTGTATGCTGGATCCGCCAATGTAACTAATATAATGTTGAATTTAAATATTTTAAGACTAATTTTGGTTGTAACTAATTGGAAACTACAATATATACTCAAGTTATTGAATAATCTTTAATTAACAAAATAAAAGGTGAAAAAATATTGAATTAATAAGAAGATAAAACATTAATGAGAAAGATAAAAATATTTTTAAACACAATAAATATGGGGTAATTGGCGAGTTGTTTCCCTCCCGTAACACATCCAAAAAAAAAACAAAAATACAGAAGCTTATTAGTGTGGTTTGATCCTTGGACACAAAGGTTATATGCATGTCACTTTACCAGTAGAGTAATATGCCCAGATTGTTAAATAAATCATATAATGGTTTTATAATTCATATATATATATATTTTTTTTTGGAAAATTGGGGCCTCAAAATTTTTGGGGCCTAAAGCCCTTGCTTGGTCTTGCAATACATTAGGGCCGGCCCTGGACATCACTTTCTACGACGCCCCACCGCGGTGTTTCCCACACCTCACAACCACTAATATTTTAGATACCCTAAGTTTTAAAAATGAAGATGAACGTAGAAAAATGAAATATGAATGCTCTTACTCAATTCTCTTTCTAACTTTAACATTGTTCGATACACTTAATGGACTCTTACTCTGTTTGTTAAGCATTACATACTTGTAATAATAAATGCAATTATCATGATTCTTTGCTTAAAATAATGAGTTGTGTTGACATAACGTCTTACTGCGTGCACTACTCTATAACCGTTCTTTCTAACTTTCTAGATTTTTATACATTCACAAATCTATCCGAAACAATTCAGAACCATCCAATTTCAATGTTATAACACACTTTTTAGAGAGTGAATTTAACTTATTTTTAGTATTTGTTTGCTATATTTTCAGCACCTTCTGTTTTCGGTTATTTAGACAGCATGCTATGGGGCGGCTTCGGGGTTGAAGGCGGGCGCCGTTGGGCACTCAACACCACCAAGGGGCGTCGTCCTGCCTAGCGTCCCAACGGCCGGCGCGCTTGGGATGGTTTTGGTCCCCCCCCCCCCCTCGACTATTTCTAACGACTTTAAAAAAATAAAGAGGTCAAAAAAGATTTTATGTATATATCTCTACTATATATAAAGAGTGAGTGAAGGACCTCTTAAATTTTAAGAGGTCCAATCAATTATGCACAATGTACAATACACAATGCATAAAATTATGAGATTTTAGGGTTAATATATATAATATTTTCACATTTACCCCTTATTCTAAATTAACTACCCCTACGACTTTTAAACGGCTATAACTTTTTTCAAGTTAATATTTTTCCAAAAAACAATGCTACATAAAAACGAGCATTTTATGCTCTTTAATTTGAGTATGATGTTGCTATATTTTTTTAATTTTAAAAACTTAACGTGTTATGTGATTACCAGTAACGACCGGGAAATGGGCCCCGTCGAGTGGGTTCGGGTAATGGGTCAGAAATGGTTTTGAACAAAACACATGATACATAAAAATTAAATTTGGTTCAGGTCTGGTTGAGACCGGTTACGCGTGTACTGACACCGAATTGCGCATGTACAACTGTTGCGTGAAGCGTGTACCGACACCTGATACCGACATCGAGCGTGTACCGATACACGCTCGATGTAGCGTTACACACACACTATTGTTGGGTTACACGCATGTCGATGCGAGGTTATGTGCGTACTAATACCGGTTAAGCGTTTAATGTTGTGTTTACACGCATACCCCACGACATCGCAGGGGCACCCGGTATAAAATACTAAAGTGATATAAAAAGTAAGAGCGTTGCTTTTAGTAGTTTTACTACTTATAAGTCACATAGTATAAGCTTAGAGATGAGTAAGAGGATCATTGTGACATTAAATATCACGTGTGTTTCCATTTTATTTAAATTAGTTACAAAATTAACATTTAACTTTTATTACCTTTTGTAAATTTATAAAATTATTACGCGATTGCCTCCTTCATCCTTAACCCGTAATTTGACAACTTTATTTAAAAGTCTTGTTATATCCATATTTTCTAATTTATTATGATATATAAAAAAAATCGACTTAACGTTGCGACGCACATATTTTTGTCGACGTTTTGATAATTTTGCTCAATATCGACTTATCAATTATAATATATAAGTTTACTATGCATCAATGTACAGGTTGCGATGATTATGTAAAACACTTAATGCATACGCTATAAATAAACATGTTTCCTTCAATCTAGCTGTTAGGCTTCATCAATTTTTTTCCTTAAACCACCATTCTTTGACCATATGATCATAATTTTCGTTTTTTAATTTGATCTTAAATGATTATTCTAAGGCTTGTTACTAGATTTAATTATGTATTTATGTGATAAGTGTAAGGCCCCGTTACCGGTAGCCCTACTTTGTTGTTGGATTTACTCATAAACGCAGTTCTAAATATCAGAGTTAATTAAAACTTTACGCGGAATATAAAACTTCAACCATAATATCATACATAACCTTCAAATCTTGTCTTATAAAACATTCAAAGTCATTTAAATCAAAACATAGTCTTTTAAAACATCACAACATTTCTTCGAGATGCCAGTATCTTCGATTCCATGCCATGTGTCTTCAATCAGGCGAGTTGCCTCAACCTATTTGCATGCATGCATACTAAAACTCAGCTACGCTGAGTGAGTTCTAGTTAATCTCATAACTTACTATACATACACATATACGTGCCTGTAGGTACGCATTACATACTTAACATGTCCATCTTTCTTTCATATACATTCATAACTAACCTTACGTTATAAAGAGCATTCGCCCTACATACCTCGGATATTATTAGGGTCCGGTACCCTCCATCCTCGGATATTATTAGGGTCCGGTCGCCCTTCATCCTCGGATATTATTATGGTCCGGTCACCCTTCATCCTCGGATATTATTAGGGTCCGGTCACCCTTCATTTCGTGCTACTATAACATACCTGTCCTTTACGTACCTTCCTTGACAATACGTGCAATCTCCGAAGAGCATTCACGTACCGGCAACATATCATACTTACATCATACTTAATCGTTCATACATACAACATTCATACATCATATATATCAATCATATCGTTAACTACTACCTGACGGTCCATGCAATATCCGAAGATCGTTCATGCACCGTCAAGCAATCATCATACATAATTTGTATTGGGCATACACATACCACTTAAGGTAAGTGTATTGACTATCACATTGAGTATCCACACAGCCCCGAAAACATAACAAGGAAGTGAGGCTAGAAACTCACCTGAAGTCGGTTACGTTCACCGTTAATAGTTATTCCTTTCTTCAGTTGGGCACGGATAACTGTATAATAATTACATGCATCAATTAACTATCTCTACTCATAATGTGTTTCTAGGTTGATTATTACCCTCAACGAACGGGGGTCCGGGGCAGCGCCCCTGGCAGCGGGGTTCTAGGGGCGGCAACCCCTAGCGGGGTTCAAGGGGCAGAGCCCCTGGCTAGGGTTAAGCTGCCAGGTCAGCTTGGAAAAATTGTATTTTCATTAACTGTCTTAACACATTTTCCATTAACATTTTAAGTTATCTTCTAAGTTGGTCTTATCTACTAAGCCAAGATAATGGGCTTAACATTTATGGATTTAGTTCATTCAGGCCCAAATGTTCACTATCTGGGCCCAACAGAGGACTGGGACGACCGAGAACTCGTCCGTTGACCGAGAACCTTGGTTCTTGACCGAGAACCCTCCTTGGCCGAGAACCCTTCTTGGACGAGAACTTGGGTTGACCGAGAACTCGTGTTGACCGAGTTCCCATTTTGGTCGAGAACCCTTAGTCACCAAGAATTCTTGCTAACCGAGTTCACATGGTGGCCGAAACACCCAGCTCACCCATTCTTCTATCATATGATTATGTCTTGCCCATATTTCTTGATTCATAGCTCAAATCTTGAACTTTTAATCTTATATCATCATCGCCCATACCCGTATTACACTCATTACTATCCCGGCTTCAAGATCTATCTCGTTTTAGGCATAAAGCTTGGACCTTTATAAGTTTAAAACGTTCTAGGCTAGATCTATGGTTCATTTTTGAGCCGTATACTATCATTAGACCATTAGGTTCATTTTAATCATCAAGTTTGCATTTTTATGAAGCATCTCGACCCAATCTACTCTAGGGTCAAGTTTCATAGCAAACCATTCACAAAAACGTAACCTTTAATCATAAAGAACATACCTTTAGACGTTAATAAGGTCACGGCTAGCCTGTTATGAAGTATTGATCTTGTATCCCAAAGATCTATCAATAAAGGTTTGATTTTTGATCTCGGTTTCTTACTCTAGGTGGCGGCCGAAATAGGAAGGTTTGTAGGTGTGTTTTGTTGTGTAAAGTGGATAAGATGGATGGAAATGGAAAGATTTAGGGTTTAAGGGGGTATTTATACGCCCTTAAGCCCATGGACCTGAGGCCCATCTTTCCATTTTAGTCCATGATTAATCCATCTAATTAGCCTACTTCCCTTTCCATCTTTTATTATTTTATTTATAATCCAAGTAAACTTTTCCATTACGAATAATATATAAAATATTATTATTTGAGATTCGGGATGTTACAAGTCTTCCCTCCTTAAAGAGGTTTCGTCCCCGAAACCTAACTATCATCTAAACAAAGCAGAATAAAACTTGCGCATCTCTTCCTCGACTTCCCACGTAGCATCCGATCCCTTGCGGTGCTTCCATATCACCTTTACTAAGGGTATAACCTTATGACGAAGTTGTTTCTCCTTGCAGTCCACTATCTCGATCGGTTGTTCAATATAGTTCAACTGTTCATCAACCTCAATGTCCATCAGTGGCACATGGGACGTGTCATCAGCTAGGCATTTTCTCAAATGAGAAACATGGAAGGTTGAATGAATTCCTTCTAGCTCTCCGGGCAAATCCAGCTTATAGGCTACTTCACCCACACGATCTAAAATCTTGAAGGGTCCAATGTACCTCGGACTCAACTTTCCCCTCTTCCTGAAACGAATGATTCCTTTCCAAGGCGAGACCTTGAGCATCACATTGTCCTACGTTAAACTCAATCGGTCGTCGCCGCTTATCAGCATACGACTTTTGTCTGTCTTGAGCAGCTTTCATTCTAGCCTTGATCTGCTCGAACTTTGAAGACGTCTCTTGAACCACTTCTAAACTTCCCATTTCCTTCTGACCAATCTCGCCCCAACACACCGGGGTTCTACATTGTCTAACATAAAGAATTTCAAACGGTGGCATACCAATACTTGAAAGGTAACTGTTGTTATAGGAGAACTCTGCTAGATGCAGGTGATCATCCCAACTTCCACCGAAATCTAAAACACAAGCACGTAGCATATCCTCAAGGGTTTGGATCGTTCTTTCAGACTGTCCATCGGTTTGAGGATGATACGCCGTACTGATGTTTAATCTCGTTCCCATAGCTTCGTGGAACTTCTTCCAAAACCTCGAAGTAAACCATGTATCTCTATCGGACACGATTGATAACGGTACTCCATGCTTAGATACAACCTCTTTAATGAACAAGATTGCTAACGTTTCTGACGAGATAGCCTCTCGTATAGGCAGAAAGTGAGCACTCTTGGTCAAACGGTCCACAATCACCCAGATGGTATCATGATGCTTAGCTGTACAGGGTAGCTTAGTTATGAAATCCATGGTGATGTGTTCCCATTTCCATTCTGGTATCTCCAAAGGTTGCATCTTCTCATAAGGTTTCTAGTGCTCTGCTATGACTTGTAAACAAGTTAAGCACTTACTGACATAATCTACTACGTCATTCTTCATTCTTGGCCACCAGTAGTCTCTTTTCAAATCTTGGCACATCTTCGTAGCTCCAGGATGAATCGAGTACCTTGATTTATGAGCTTCATCTAAGATTCGACCTCTGAGATCTCCATGGCGTGGAATCCACATGCGGTCAAATCTAGTCTTAACACCATGAGTTTTTTCCATCAACTCATTCTGCTGGCCGTAAACTCTCTCTTTTTTCACTAACCCTTCATCTACTAACACCTCTGACTGTGCTTTGATGATTTCTTCAAAAAAGATTTGAGTTCATAATCAGCTGGTAGGACTTCACCGTTGCAATGACTTCCTCATTCTTACGACTTAGCGTATCGGCGACCACATTGGCTTTACCAGGGCAGTATTTTATATCACAATCGTAGTCTTTTATCAGCTCTAACCACCTTCTCTGTCTCATATTCAGTTCTTTCTGCTCAAAGAAATATTTTAAGCTCTTATGGTCTGTGTAGATGGTACACTTAGTACCATACAGGTAATGCCTCCATATACTTAAGGCATGCACTACTGCTGCTAGCTCTAAGTCATGCATCGGATAAGTACTCTCGTGGATTTTCAACTGTCTAGACGCGTAAGCTATCACCTTTCCTCGTTGCATCAATACGCAACCTAACCCACGATGCGAAGCATCAGTACAAACAAGCAAATCCTCGTCACAATCGGGTAAGGCAAGGATTGGAGCTTGCGTGAGTCTCTTCTTTAATTCTTGAAAGGCTTCTTCTTGGAACTTTCCCCAACTGAATACTATCGACTTTCGGGTCATACCGGTCAACGGTGCGGCTATCTTGGAGAAACCTTCGATGAATCTCCTATAGTAGCCAGCTAACCCTAGGAAGCTTCGTATATTAGTCGGCATCTGTGGAGTCTTCAAAGTAGTTATCGCTTCAATCTTAGCTGGGTCCACAGTAATCCCTTCAGGAATAATCACGTGACCTAGAAATTGCCCTTCTCTCAACTAGAACGCGCATTTTGAAAACTTAGCATATAACTTCTCTTTCCTCAGAATCTCTAATACCTCCTTCAGATGTTCAGCATGATCAGGTTCGCTCTTTGAATAAATCAATAAATCATCGATGAAGACAATAACTGACTTATCCAACATTGGCCGACACACCCTATTCATCATGTCCATAAATGTTGCAGGAGCATTTGTTAGACCGAATGACATCACGAGGAACTCGTAGTGTCCATACCGTGTTCGGAACGTTGTCTTAGGGATGTCTGCCTCCTTCACCTTCAGCTGATGATAGCCTGATCTAAGATCTATTCGTGAAAACCAACTTGAACCTTGCAGTTGGTCAAACAGATCATCAATCCTTGGCAAAGGATATCTATTCTTTACCGTAAGCTTGTTCAACTCGCGATAGTCTATGCACATTCTCATACTTCCATCCTTCTTCTTCACGAACAACGCCGGTGCGCCCCACGGGGAGACACTTGGACTTATGAAACCTTTGTTAAGGAGTTCTTGCAGTTGGGACATTAATTCTTTCATCTCGGACGGTGCTAGTCGGTAAGGCGCTTTCGCGACGGGTTGGGCTCCTGGTACTAAATCTATCTGAAATTCTATCTCACACTCCGGTGGCAACCCCGGAAGATCCTCTGGAATACTTCTGGGTAGTCTCGCACAATAGGAACATCTTTCATTTCTTTTGTCTCGGCCGTAGCGTTGACAACATACGCCAGGTAGGCACCGCACCCTCGTCTTAACAATCCCTCAGGTTTTATCATCGAAATGACATTAAGCCCATAACTTTCCTTATCACCATAAACCGTCACCGCACTACCATCCAAGGACTTTAACCTTATTATCCTACTCTTACACACTATCTAAGCTTCATACTCAGACAGCCAATCCATTCCCAAGACTACTTCGAACCCTCCTAAGGTCATAACATACAAGGTAACAGGGAACTCGTGTCCCTCTAAGTCTATCTTAGCGTCCTTAACCACTTTCATTATTTTAATTGAAGTGTCACTAGCGGTTTCTACTATAAAAGTTTCATACACTCGACAACTTTTCATTTTAGCTAATTTAGTAAATGGCGTGGCTACGAAACTTTTGTTCGCACCTGAATCAAACAATACTGAAACGGATATACCGTTTACTAGGAACGTACCTGTGACAACATCTGGAATCTGCTTGGCTTGTTCCTGAGTCAGCATGTAGACCCTGGTTCTTGGCCTAGCTTGTTCAGTATCCTTCTTCCCACTACCTCCAGCCTCACCATAGGTGCATTCTCTCGCCATATGGTCTATCTTGCCACATTTGTAACATGTTGGCTTTGCACTGCACTCATTGGCATAATGCCCTACCTTCCCACACTTATAACACGCATTAGACCCCATCCTGCATTCTCCACCATGAGCCTTTCCACATTTGTGACACACATCCGAACCAACACCCCACTTGCACTCGCCACCGTGCACCTTCCCACACGTCTTGCATGTCTTCCTCTCCCACACCTTCTGCTTCTTGTCCTTAGAGTTCCACAATTTATCTTTCTTTTCTTCTTCCACCACAATATCTTCCGCAGCCAGGTCTGCATAAACCATCTCTGCGAGTTCGACAGCAGAGTCGAAGGTATCAGGTTTACTCGTCCTAACTAGCATGCAGACTTTTTGTGGCAATCCTCGCACATAGCACTTGATTCTTTTAGCCTCAATGTTGACCATATCGGGTACCAACCTGGACATTCGGTTGAACTCGGTGGTATACTCACGATGTGTCATCGTTCCGGCTTTCAAGTTAAGGAACTTCATTTCCGCCCTCTCAACCTCGGCGTCAGCGCAGAATTTCTTCATAACCAATTCTTTCAGATCCTCCCACCTCATATCCTTGATTTCCTCTCGACTCCTTCTCTGCTCAATCGATTCCCACCAATACATTGCCTCATCTTCAAACGATTGGGTGGCATAACCGACAACTTGATCGGGACGACACTCGCTATTGCGGATAATTTTGTCCATGGTGGTTATCCATTGAAGAGTAGCGATTGCGTCACCCAACCCAGACAGCTTCGGCGGGTCACATCCTTTGAAGGACTTATAATTGCACCCGCCTCGGCCTCTTTTTCTGTCACCGGCTTTCACAGAATTAACCCCACTCGAGGCCTCCCTCTCTTCTTCCTCATCTCTCCTAACATCCCCACCTGCCCCTCCAACAGTTCTTTCACGGCTTCCAGCAGACCCTACAGGAGTAATATTCTTCACAGCAGTGGCTACAGCTTGAACAATAGCTGCTTGAATTGCGGGATCCAGTTGAACCCCTTCATTGTTGTTTAAATCTCTTCCAGATACGCTTCCTTCATCTCCGGTGTTGGAAGCTGTCTCAACCAAAGGTTGCTGGACACGACGAGGCCTGCCGCGTCGTCCAATGCGACCTCCAGCTCTTGCAATTTCTCCAGCTCCAGCCATTGTATTCTAAAAGGGAAAACACAAACGTCATCACTCTAGGAACTGTTTAGTACAAGGATAATAAGACTAACAGGTAATAACAGTGGCCAGATGTGATTAGCTGATCACGTTACTTTCCGTGTCCTATACACTTCCCTTTATGAGTCTATTTGTGCTGGTTCAACTCAAACAGTTAGTCAATCAAAACAATCAATTAATCATATCCCTATCGTTCACATGTCCTTTCTTTATCATTTAACATACATCATTTAATCATACATCTTACCTTTATTGAGCTTGCTTGAGCGACACATGGCATTCTCGATCTGGCATCTTCTTTATTTTCTTACTTAAATCCCATTCTCTGTTCGAGTCTAAGCATGTAGGATGCTTAAATCTCTCGAACTTTGCTCTGATACCAACTTGTAAGGCCCCGTTACCGGTAGCCCTACTTTGTTGTTGGATTTACTCATAAACGCAGTTCTAAATATCAGAGTTAATTAAAACTTTACGTGGAATATAAAACTTCAACCATAATATCATACATAACCTTCAAATCTTGTCTTATAAAACATTCAAAGTCATTTAAATCAAAACATAGTCTTTTAAAACATCACAACATTTCTTCGAGATGCCAGTATCTTCGATTCCATGCCATGTGTCTACAATCAGGCGAGTTGCCTCAACCTATTTGCATGCATGCATACTAAAAGTCAGCTACGCTGAGTGAGTTCTAGTTAATCCCATAACTTACTATACATACACATATACGTGCCTGTAGGTACGCATTACATACTTAACCTGTCCATCTTTCTTTCATATACATTCATAACTAACCTTACGTTATAAAGAGCATTCGCCCTACATACCTCGGATATTATTAGGGTCCGGTACCCTCCATCCTCGGATATTATTAGGGTCCGGTCGCCCTTCATCCTCGGATATTATTATGGTCCGGTCACCCTTCATCCTCGGATATTATTAGGGTCCGGTCACCCTTCATTTCGTGCTACTATAACATACATGTCCTTTACGTACCTTCCTTGACAATACGTGCAATCTCCGAAGAGCATTCACGTACCGGCAACATATCATACTTACATCATACTTAATCGTTCATACATACAACATTCATACATCATATATATCAATCATATCGTTAACTACTACCTGATGGTCCATGCAATATCCGAAGATCGTTCATGCACCGTCAAGCAATCATCATACATAATTCGTATAGGGCATACACTTACCACTTAAGGTAAGTGTATTGACTATCACATTGAGTATGCACACAGCCCCGAAAACATAACAAGGAAGTGGGGCTAGAAACTCACCTGAAGTCGGTTACGTTCACCGTTAATAGTTATTCCTTTCTTCAGTTTGGCACGGATAACTGTATAATAATTACATGCATCAATTAGCTATCTCTACTCAAAATGTGTTTCTAGGTTGATTATTGCTCTCAACGAACGGGGGTCCGGGGCAGCGCCCTTGGCAGCGGGGTTCTAGGGGCGGCAGCCGCTAGCGGGGTCCAAGGGCAGAGCCCCTGGCTAGGGTTAAGCTGCCAGGTCAGCTTGGAAAAATTTTATTTTCATTAACTGTCTTAACACATTTTCCATTAACATTTTAAGTTATCTTCTAAGTTGGGCTTATCTACTAAGCCAAGATAATGGGCTTAACATTTATGGATTTAGTTAATTCAGGCCCAAATGTTCAAATGTTCACTATCTGGGCCCAACAGAGGACTGGGACGACCGATTATGCGTTTTTTCAACAACTCGGTGACGCTAGAGGTAGACCGGGTTTTTCTCCATTGCGAAAATGCACGGCGGCGATTCTTCAACTCGCGTACGGGACGCCGAGCGATGCCATGGAAGAGTATTTACAAATGTCGGGGACAGTGGCTCGTGAAGTCCTTTACACGTTCTGCGAATGTGAGTATTATTATCATTTTAAATATGCATTTATCATATTTTAAATGCAAGTTTTATAAAATGACCTTAAAAGTCTAATATTAGGTATTCCTCAACTATATCATAAAAAATATTTGAGGAAGCCGATTCAAACCGACATACAAAAAATATACAAGGTGCATGAACAAAGACACTGTTTTCCTGGGATGTTTGGTAGTCTTATTTGCACACATTGGGATTGGAATGCCTGCCCAGTTGCTTGGCAAGGTCAATATCATCGGGGTGATCATGATGGACCAACAATTATCCTTGAGGCTATTGCATCATTTTATATTTGGATATGGCATGCATTTTTAGGGATTCCCGGTGCAAACAATGATATAGGTGATAAATGTGTCTCCTATTTTTTACCGTCTCGTAAATGGAGTTGGACCCGACACCTTATTTTCCACGAATGGTGTCAACTACGAATAAGGATATTATTTATCGACGACATTTATCCGGTTTAGGCCACGTTGGTTCATAGCTTTACGTGATCGACTGATGATAAACAAAAATATTACAAGAAAAAACACGAGTCGGCCCTATAGGACATTGAAAGGGCATTCGGGGTATTATAGAAACGTTGGTCTATAGTTAGACATTCGGCTCGTATTCAGCAAATGGATAAGTTACGAAATGTAATGTACATTTGTATTATCTTGCATAATATGATACTAGAGGACTCCGGTAGAGCAATTTGTCAAGACGAGTACAACGATGCGCTAGAGCCGATGACAACACTAAACGAGGATGAGAAATCTGCTAATTTATTAAGAACACGAGAAAAGGAAACGAATTTCAGTCTTCGATCGAATTTGGTTGAACATATTAGGAGAAACAAACAAGAAAACGGCGGCGACGACGACTGAAAATAGTTGATTTTTTTTAGGTATATGTTTTTAAGTTTAATTTAGTTTGTATTTTATTATTATTGTATTTAATAAATTTGTTGGTTTTTTTGTTTTATAAAAAAAATAAAGGGGCTTCGAATCCCCTCACCATAAATGAGCATCTTTGGGGTAGGGCTTTAAAGCCCCCATTGCCCACGTGACACTAACGTGGTACTGAGGAGGAGCATCGAAGCTCCTCACCATTAAGAACGGATGGTCTTATAGTCTCCATGTCGTACACTATTTTTGAAGATTTTCAAGGTTTTTCCTCTAGGATAGAGATACGATTTACGCATACACCTCACTCCCCTCATGTCATAATAATAGTTCTGTGATTGATTGAATATTATAAATAATATCACATTCAACTATAACACCACAAAAACAAAGGAGTCTCACCGAGAGCTGTCCTAAACCGATCATGGATTATCTTATTGCTACATATAACCGTCGAATTTTACATTTTTACCGCAAATACCAACCGTTTAAAGTAACTTACATTTTTAAATATATTTGCTCAACCGGATTTTTCAACAATCTTTAATGGGTTTATTAATATCTATCAATCCATGAATAAACAAAGAAGATAGGGAGGGAAGTTTGTTGGAGGGAATCTTGCATGTGGATGTCCATGATTACCACATACATATATTTATGGAAATAAAACTGCATAGGATTCCTCACAACTATGGGATTCATCATCATGACGACTTTAACCTTGCTTAATTATGACCCCTTTTAAACACCAAACTACCCACCTTTTGTTTTACTTTTATAAAAACTACCCCTAAATTCAAGGCCACCCCTACACATTTGTTCACTTGTACAGTACAACCACAAGATGCATTTATTAGTGATGTAGGCGGTACGTGTGGGGTGTTCAGTTCTCCAATCATATACAGTTATACACAGCCAATTAATGCCTCCTTAACTACTTATAACCGCTCTTAAATAACAAACAACCCATCTTTTTTAGTATAGGGCCAAATAAATGACTACAAATCCATTTAGTTTAAATTTAATATGTTATTTAATGTAATAACTTATAGTAAAAAGGACTCCATATGTCAACTAAACCGGCCCATACAAAAAAAAAAAGAAAACACAAAAAAGGAAGAGGAAATCATGTGTTTTGTAAAGGAAAGTTTCTTTTTATACCCCTGAACCTTTAGGGGTTTAAAAAACTTTATACGTGTTACTAGGCTACCTACACCAAGTAGAGGTGCACAAAAAACCAGTTCCGGACTCTACCCTACCCTAGAGTACGAATCAGGCTTTGGATTGCCCCCCGGCAACTAAGCCGGACCCGGTTCCACCAATACCCGATCCTACCCAAAACCCGAAAAAACCCAGTGGAACCGGTCAAATATTCGGCTATACCCGGATCCGGTTTTTACTTATATTGACCATACCTTCCGATTCCAAAAATACCCGGTTTGTGCACCTCTAACCCCAAGACACAAAATCATGTAATATGGTCATGTTGATGAAGTTTTTTTCTACATAAATAATTATTTTGACCAAATTTCTTTTTGAAAATAATAACCCCACAAACTGGTTTTATGAATATTTCATGATTAGGCTATACGTTTACCTAATCATTTGTACATTTTGCCTACTAGAAATGAAGGGCATCCTAGTATTTTAGTTGCTGAGAAGTGTCAGATTAAAATGAATTTTGAATTTGTCACTACAAGCTTTATGTACTTGTACAGTACAATCACAAGATGCAGATTGGAAAGTGATGTAGCAAGCTTAAAGTGTAAATGTACTTGTGGGTATTCAGTTCTGTAATAAGATACATAGGTAACTTGTAAACTAGCATTGGAAAGAAAGAAGGTATAATAATAAGATAAAGGATGGACCAGAAAGTACAGATGCGGTTGAGATTAGCCATTTGCAAACATGGGGACTGCTTGTGTTGACCCAATTAAGGAATCTGAAAACAAGGTATAATACCTTTGCCTCATGTTTCTTCATTATCACCATCCCCACACTACCTACTTAAGGCTACCCACAACTAAAGTACATGTCATATTGTCATGTTCCTTCTAAAAATATATCAATTTCCTTTTTTTATTTTCTTTTACTGAATTCAAAATCAAAATTTAAGTATGCAAATTTGACATGCTTGTGTTTAATCTAATAAAAAAATATACTTCCTACCAGAAAACGATGCAGCGGTTTGCTTATGTTTAGAGGACCTTCTTGACTTCAAAGAAGTTGGCTCGTTCCTTGTTCGCAGCCTCCACGTCATCGGGAGATGCAACGGCTACCACAACGCCTTTATCTTTGATTGCTTCAATTGCATTTGCAAATTCCTTGAAGTCATTTAAGCTATCAAAAACAGAAGAGTGTTATATTCTGGTATACAATATCATAAAATGCAACCATGTCTATATAGAGTTTTTAAAAAGAAATTATGAAGTGTGTACCTAGTTGATAGAATCTCCTCACGTCTTACTTGTCTCTCTTCTTCGGTAATATCCAGCAAGTATCGTAGTAAACTGCAAAAGCAAATTTATATAGATTATTATTATCGTGACCAAATTTAAAAAATAAATTGAGTTAAATACGATTTTTGTCTATAGATTAAGGCCCTATTTATTACTAACCTGCTATATCCTTTAGCATCAGGTAATTGGTATGAATCTACATCACCAATTGTCCCAATGATTGCTTTTGTAAGAGTGTCGTTATCCATTTCCATTTGGCGTAAGAAATCAGCAGTTCCATCATAAATATCGAGTGTCTTAAGCAAGTTGGGATCCCGATAAGATAAGAATGAAAATACTCCGGAATGTGTGTCAAAATCACAAAAGCCTCCATAAGCCCCGCCACTAACTCGCACACGGTCCCACAACCAAGTGTTACTTATGTGTTTGGATATAACATATGCACTCCCCTTTAGTTCATAGCCAATGTCGTACAGGTTTGCAGCTTTTCCAACATAATTAACCTGTAATCATAATAACAAATTGATATAATAATGAAACAGGAGATTTCTTTAGAATGTATAGAAGTATAAGTTAACCTGAGTAGGTATCACGATTGCTTCGTTTGTTGATGGAAGTCGTGCATTCCAAGAAGCGGGTGTGACTAGTGAAGTACTTGGAAGTAGATCTAGAAACTTCCCAGCAACTTTTTCTGAGTTTTTAAGGTTTTTCCCATCTGAGGTGAGATTCACAAGGCAGCCTTTCTTTGAGAGAAGGGTTCTGCGGATCTCTTCAAGGGACGCGGAAATTCCATCCCAGTCGTTTTCAACTCTCTCTTCAAGATTTTTTAAAAATTCCAAGTAACTGCAAGTATATTGAGTGTTAATCCCATGGGTGACTGATTTAACTAAGAAAATTAGATAAATAAAGAGGGGTGAATAAATACCACACATTTGTTCAGTGATCCACCCTGCACTGTTTAGCTTTGCATCCATTCTTGCAGCTGCAACACCATGACCACTGCCCCTTAATCGGTTCTACAAAAATTATAAAATATTAGACCACTAGAAATAGCCGTCATGATAATTGAAATGCCAAAACTCCAATTAATACCTCCATTCTAGCTTTGCTTTAGGATACAAATTGCTTGAAGCGCTTTTGATCCGCAAACCGGACATCTTGGAGAATACAGTTGACCTAAAATAGTATAGTTATAACTTATAAGCTTATCTGAGAGAACCTTTATAAACAAATAAAGAACACACACTGCAATATATAGGATACACATACCAGGTTAAATAGATCTTCCGTGCGTGATGACATGGCCTTGCCTCGAACAATAATATGACTGATAGGAGCATCTGATCCTCGCTTTGATGAAGTGAAAGGGAATACGGATATTCCACCTGTCTTCCTTCCAATTAACTGATTTAGCTGCACAAAGTCTAGGTCCTTACTACCCATCTCCAGCAATGATTGACTGTTGACCAATATAGTAACATAATAACATATGAGTATACGCTAACATGAATAAAAATGCAGACCATAACTTGTAAGTTATTGTCAACATATTAGAGGCTGTACCCCAGACAGTCTAACAGCTAATAGTGTTAAAAAAATGGTGAGAGCAAATTTGAGTTATAAACCCTTCTGTTGAAACATCTTACCAAACGAGCGGAACCAGAGGAAGAAGTTCTTGTTTCAGTGAACTCGTATCAAATACTACTTCAGTGTAAAGAACATCATTTGTAAACAGATCATGCTGCAAGACTTTTACTCCATTGATATCTCCAACCTAAAATTGTCAAAATCAGTTGGGTAACATATTTTCAAGTTTGTTGCCATCTTAAAAAAACAAATCACAATATAAAGTTACCTCAATAGGTATTTGAGTAGGCTTTTTGGGAATGTCTTGCAACGAGAGGCTTGGAAAGGTTTTCAGAGCTTCTGGAGGGTCAGGAGTTTCTTGCTTCAGTTTTAGCTCATGTGTCAAACGTGCCAACTCAGCAAGATCTTCCTCGGTCAAACTTTTTTTAAGTTTCTCCAAGTTTTCTCTCTCTACTGCTTCATCTTGAGAAGCTTCCTCTGGATCAGGCTGTTGGAACAGTAAATATAAATCAACCAATACTTTAATAAAGAAAGATCATAAAATAATAAAAACAGTACCTGCATTTCAATTGTTACACGGTGAGGATTCTTTAATATATATTTCTCTATCAAAGGAGCAAATACTGCTTTTGATCCTTCCTTTTCAATTCTAGCTTTCAATGCCGCTAAAGGTTCTTGATATTTCAGTGGTTCAAATGGATCCATATCATAAATCCACTTCCCCTATAAACAAAAAAAACAAAATTAAAATAAATATTCGAGTTCTACAAACAACATAAAGTACTCTGGTAAAGCTCAACTTACAACAGCACGAAGCATCAAGGCAAGCCCACGAGGAAACGATCCAGTGTTATTTTCTCTAAGAGCAAACTCAATTGTGTTCATGGAAGCTTCCACAGCCTCCGTGTTAAAACCCTCATTTACAAGATTTTCAAGTGTGTTCATAATCAAAGTTTCAACTTTTGGAATATTTTCTTCAGAAACGCCCTTTAATCCAATGCTAAACTGAGGCTGAAGAAGTTCATCTTCAATTCCACCACCAACGATGGCATCTCCCAAACCACTTTCAAGCAGAATTTTCCTTAGTGGAGACGCAGGGGTTCCCAACAATAAATGATTAAGAAATCCGAGTGCAAGTTCGGTTTCTGAATCCAAAGGCTCCTCAGAAAGCAACCAGTTAAGGCATACCATGTGGTTTTTCTTCAAATCGCCACCTTCAGCAGCTGGATATTTCTCAACAACTCTAACTGGCTTTGAAAACAGTTTTTGTGTTTCAATTTTTGATTCATTGCGAGCTGGACTTGCATCAAACATATCCAGATATTCTGTTTAAAGACAAGGTTATTAGTTATTAGTAAACCAGAATAAGGATTCATACTGTTGTTTTCACATATAATAATTGAAAACATACCACTTAAGATACGCAGGCGCTCATTTGCATCATCGTCTCTATAAAACCAGATCCTGGCATTGCTTGGATGGTAATACTTGCGATGGAAATCCTGTGTATTTTATATTTTAGTGAAAATGAAGTACTCAAATGATAGTAATTAACGAATAACTGTCAACTATAGTTCACAAAAAGCATCCAGAACAAAAATACACCTTGAACTCTTCAAATGTGAGTTTGGGTATAACTTGGGGATCACCTCCACTGTCAACACCATAAGCATTGTCTGGAAAAACAGCCTGCATAAATTACCATGCAGCATCAGCCATAATGTTTGAGATGTAAATATTTTAGAAAAATGCATGTATAATAAAGGTAAAGGTTTGATTTGGAAACAGCATGTATAATAAAGGTAAAGGTTTGGCAACAACGTATTCAAGAAGCACAAACCATGAATTAATCACAAACTTCATGTAGCACAAAATTTACAGAGAAAAATAGCATGAATTCATCAAAGCTCCTGAGTTTTGCACGAAACGGATAGAGGAAACTCTATATAGTTTATACATCAGTTCTATTTTATTTTGCACACAGAACGTTCCTGTGACTCATAGATGTAATCTGTTAAATACTTGGGTGGCATAATTATATTTCATCCCTGAACAATTAACCGGGCTAGTGACATGAAGAAGTGTTCAAAGTACAAGCTTCTTTGCAAGTATATTCGGTTAACCACTACAAGCTACACATTAGAAATTATATAATTTACACAAAATTCTGTGTGCTTCAATTATTAATCTAACATATATGAATACATATTTATCTTGAGTGAAAAACTATCTTCCATAGAAAGCCCAGCTTTATTTCAATTCTTTGACCGTTACAAAACATATAAATGCAACACAAAAAACAGAACAGAATTGGAGATACATGAGGCGACTTGCAAAAAACGAAACTGGTACGGGTTTATACAAAAATGGTTATAAGGTATGCCGTATATTATGTTTTCATGAGTTATAACTCAGGCCTGTAACCGAGAAAACGTTTTCCACTAAACATCAGATTTACCTGCTGAGATGCACGGCCTAATATGTTATCAGGCTGGGAGTAAACACCTTTCATCTCATTGAATACAACACCTGAAAGTAGCATTATAAAAGACTAAGACCACAGATATGCATGCCATTTTCAAATTCTTAAGATACCATATTAACATGCTGAAGATAGTAGCATATAAAATAATACTAAGAATATAGCCCTACAACCCTCGATACGTTACAAGAATTGTCAACATAGAAAAGGAAAAAATCATACTAACCTTTATAAGTTATTTCTTCTGAAGGGTTGTTCAGCTCATAATGCCAACCCTCTTGTTGGAAAGTCTGAATGTCCTCCACACATTTGGGAAAGAACACAGCATCCAGATATACATCAACCAAGTTATAGAAATCCTACACAAAATATAAAATACATTATGAAACTAGATCTAGTAGAACATTAAATTATGCTTTATCCGATAAATTGCCACATTGTTTTAACCTTAGTATTTGTAGATGCAACAGGATAGCATGTCCTATCAGGATACGTGAATGCATTAAGAAAAGTATGCAAACTCCCCTTCAGTAGCTCAACAAATGGTTCTTTCAAAGGGTACTTTCTTGAACCACATAGAACACTGTGTTCCAATATGTGAGGAATTCCGGTTGAATCTTTCCTGCAGTTGGGTGAAGTGACAATTAGTATGACATAGTAATGCAATAAACTATTTCGCGCCCGTCTACGTATTGGTATAAATGTTCCAAAGTTGCATAATCGAAGTATAGTTTGCCAAACTGTATTCCATTATTGATGGTGCAATGTCCTCAAGTTTATGAATCATACATGGAAACAACAAATTACCAACTTTTTTTTACTAAAATAATGCAAGTTGTACTCTTTTTAACTTTTGAATAGATAGAATATATGGCACAAGTGCTTTATGTTGCAACTCTTAAATCCAATGCAGCTCTGTATATGAACAAATAATCTAAAGATAGAACAAATAACACACTAATGATCTAAAGATTATGCTTTATGAACTATTCAGCTGCTTGCATTAACAACGCATAAACACATGAACAATCAGACAACAATTTCCAGATTCTGAAAAACAAACTTACGGAGGAGTTCTGAAAACTACACCAAAGACCTTGTTCTCATCGTCATTCAACACAGACATTACTTCACAACCGGTCTTCTTATGCTTATACAAAATAGCCGTCGACTTACACTCGGCAATAAACTGCTCTGAAACCTTCTCAAATCCAAGCTTCTCAGCAACCTCTTCATTAGAACCGGTAGCGTCTGCAACGAAGCAATAAACCCTAAATTCCTAATATTCACCTTAACAGTGAAAACAAGCAACCAGAACAACCTATTCCAGCAAGCTAATCAACATATAAGCTCATATCCCTCCTCAAACATCATTTCCAAATTCAAACATCACAAACTACACATCTACACCTAAGTTGTAACAACCTATACATCAATTTTCAATCACAAAACTGCTAAATAAACCCTAGCCCTTCATGAACGGAACAAAATCCGAAATAAACATGAAAACAAGCAGCTAGAACAACCTATTCCACCAAACTAATCAATAAATAAGCTCATATCCACTCCTAAAACTTCATTTCCAAATTCCAACATCACAAACCACACCTAATTTGTAATAACCTATACATCAATTTTCAATCACAAAACTGTTAAATAAAGCCCTAGCTCTTCGTGACGTGAACGGAAAAATAAGCGAAATAAACATGAAAATTAGAACAACCTAATCCAGCAAATTAATCAATAAATAAGCTCATAATCACTCCTAAAACTTCATTTCCAAATTCAAACATCATAATATACATCAATTTTCTCCACACGTCAGCTAAAAAAACCCTAGCTATTCATGAACATAACAAAAGCCGAAATAAACATGAAAACAAACAGCTAGAACAATCTAATCCACCAAAATTAATCAATAAATAAGCTCATATCCACTCCTAATTAGTAACAAACTCCACATCAATTATCAATCACAAAACAGTTAAACAGAGCCCTAGCTCTACGCAAAGAGAATTAGTCATCAATTAATTAATTAATTATACCTTGAGAGAATTGAGTGGATGAGGTAGCAATAGCTCTGGTGGTCAAAGCTGAAAAGCGAGTACTGAAGTTGAGAAGAGACGGTAGAACGGTGGATGTACGGCCGAAATGGTGGCGGAGAGGAGTACGGCGGCGGAGATTGGGGATAAGGCGGTGGTGGTGGCGAGTGGATGAGGCGAGACGGTGAGAAGAACGCGAGAAGGTTCGGATAGAGGCTGCGCGTGAAGATAGAGAACGAAGAACGGCTCGGTCCATTGGTAGTAATGGTAACGGTGGTGAGGTTGCAGCGAGAGGGTTGGTGTAGCAGCTCATATGGTGTTAATTGTGTTGTGTGGTGGCTCGGAGGAAACGTTTTCTGGATTTCTTGTGGTTTCGTTTTTTCTGTTTTTGGCTTGTTTGTTTATTTTTTATGCTTTTCGTATAAGAAACTAAAATATCCTTGTGTTTTGATTTTGGAATGAATACGACACTCAAATTTAGTTTCTGCGTCTCGTGTTTGTTATAAGATCATCCGAAGTTGATGGCATTTTGGGGCGTTTTGAGGGCAAAATGTTGGAAACACCGTACCCTGGCGTTTTGGAGGTCGGCGTTGTGTGCACGACGTGAGACTGGTTTGAATTTTGAGGGTTTTGTGATAGATAGAGAGGGAGATGAGAGAGACGTTTTGGGGGCATTTTCTCACTACACCTATTTTTTGTAAAATGCCCAAAAGCTGACTAGCCGTCACATGGCGCAAAATGTCCGGTGTGCCGAATTTTAACTATGCACAGTCTAAGAGCATTTTCATGATAAACTTTTACAAACGCCACATCACCTGTCATATCACTTATTAAAAGCAATTGTTTGTTCTAAAACTTCAAACTTTCACATTTCTTGTTAAAAAAAATATTAAAATAGTATATGTGTGTGTGAGAGAGAGAGAGGGAGAATTGAGCCACATGCATGTCTGGTTGATCGCTCTTACTTAAAGTTTTAATATTCTCTTCTACCATAATCTTAAGACAAAGAATGATATTGTAATCACTACAAAAAATATATGAATGTGCTAGATCAGTAAAACTGTTGAAAAAAAAAGTTCTTTTAAATAACTAAAAGAAGAGAATGAAAAATTCATTAAAATCTTTATAGTCAAGCTGTGCATTAAATTGTAGCTTTATGGGTCTCTTTTTAACTATATAATTTTATCGTGGGCAACAAATGAAAACAAAATTCTAGTTTGTTCTCATGTTCTCATTTGGTTAAGAACATTTTCTTACATGAAAATGGAAAAAAAATAATAAAAAAATATAACTTAAAATTTATAATAAAACAAAAAAAATAAAATAAATAAATAAAAATGTTTCGTCCGTCTTCTCCGTTTTAAAAAAAAAGACACAATATAAAGATAAAAGATCATTATATCTTGTTATTTATAATTGTGTTCTTGTTCATTTTTGTCATTGATTGTTTTTTTTTCATTGACATTGTGTCTTTTTTATTGATATTATGTCATATTACTCAATATTGTTCTATATTTTGTGATCTCTTGCATCTTTTTTTATTTATTATTGTGTTTTTTCTTCTTTTCATTTTGTCTTTTTCAGTTTTTTTAGACCGAAATGACGTGAGAAATATTTTAGTTTTTTATTTATATTTTGAGTTATGATTCTTTTTATTATTTTTTTTTATTTCCTTATGAGAGGATTTTTTTTTATATCACAAATTTTTCTCACACTTCTCATTTTTATATCTATTCATAGTTTAACTTTTTTTCCTTGAGAAAAAAACTATAACTTATATGATATTTCAATTTTTATTAACTTTCTATAACTAAAGTCAACGTCATTTACTTAAAGGATAACATTGTATTATATTTTGTGATCTTTTGCATCTTTTTTTATTTATTTATTACTGTGTTTTTATTCATTTTGTTATTTTCAATTCTTTTAGCGAGAATGAAGTGGAATTTTTTTTTATTTATATTTTGAGTTATGTTTTTTTTCGATTTTTGTATAAAAGAATTTTTTTAAGATCATAAATTCTTTTCACACTTCTCATTTTTATCTCTATTTATAGTTTTAACTATTTTCCTTGAGAAAAATACTATAATTTATATGATATTTCAATTTTCATTAACTTTTTATAACTAAGTTCAACGTCATTTACAGGAATAATATTACCATTTGATTGAAATCCAAATGTAATATAATACTATCATTTATATTTTATTATGTATTGTATTATATGAAATTCTATAAATTCAGGTTACAATATTATTGAAGTTTCATCACAATTCACAACTAATGATAAGTACCTAACAGGTCTCGAAAAATCCTACGTGACTATGAAGATCACTTTAGTGTGTCTGATTCAGCTTTGCCTCTTGATATTGGCTCAACGTGTTAGGAACCAAATTGATCCCCTCTCAAAATTTCGAGAGGTTCAACGTCTTAAACATAAGACATATGACAATACAAACTTGATAGCTGATGATTTTGTTGTTCGCGTAGAATCACAAGATGGGTTGAAGGCGGCCGATAAAATTTCAAAATTTCCTGGACAGCCAAGAACACCTTCATTTAATCAGTATTCAGGTTATGTAACAGTTGACTCAAATCATGGTAAAGCACTATTTTATTATTTTGCAGAGGCAACAATCGAAGCTTCTACAAAACCTCTTGTGTTATGGCTGAATGGAGGTACATAATTATCCAACTTAATTTATAGAGTTTTGATTATATCCTTTCATTTTGTATTAACTATTAAATTTATCTTAGGACCCGGATGTTCTTCACTCGGAGGCGGAGCAATGATGGAACTTGGTCCATTTCGAGTTAATGAAGATGGCAAAACTCTGTCATCAAACAATTATTCATGGACTGAAGGTATACTTGTCAAAATTTGATTGTATAAATTTTCTTTTTGTTGAGGAAGTTAAAGATAAGTTTTTTTAATGCACCCTTTTGTGTTGTATAAAGCATTAACTTTAAAAACTTACATATTTTTATTATTTTAATTATATAAATAAATATTGCAATATTTGACTTCTCATCTTAAAAAAATAGATGACAGTGTAAGTCGTTATATTGGTTCAATTGGGTTAATTTCCTTTTAAAAGTATACTAATGTGGACGGAAAATTAACATTATAAATAAATTCGCAATTAATGTTACTATACTATTGCAATAATCAAATTAATGTAGTGGCTAATATTCTATTCTTGGAATCTCCTGCTGGCGTTGGATTTTCATACTCCAACACATCCTCCGACTACAAAACTGGAGATACACAAACGGCAAAGGATTCATATACATTTTTAATCAATTGGTTGGAGAGATTTCCTGAATACAAAACTAGAGATTTTTACATCACTGGTGAAAGTTACGCGGGCCATTACATACCTCAACTCGTCGAGTTAATCCTTCAGCAAAACAAAAACAAAAATCATACAGTCGTCAACTTGAAAGGAATCGCGGTAAGCATGATTATGACATAGCTTTAATTGGTATTAACTTTAAAGAATAAGACGTTTAAGAAACTTGGTTGCTATCAGATAACCTATTTTTATTACTTGTATGGCTATAACTTTTAGTAGTATTAACTTTATATAAAAAGTTAACTGGTAAGACATTTAAGAAACATGTTTACATAAATTTTTTTATTTCATCTATAGCTTATATGGATAATAACCTAACGTGTTTCTAGATTGGAAATGCGTATATTGACGATGATACTCAAGAAAAGGGAACACATGATTTCTGGTGGTATCGTTCTATGATTTCCGATGAGATCCATCATGGAATCGTTAAAAATTGTGACTTTTCATGGAATGGAACTAAGTCCGGTGCGTGTCAAGCTTATATTGACGAAGAGCATAAAATGATCGAGCACCTATATCCTTATGATATTTATGCTCCCTTATGTGTAAATGGAACATCCACTAAGGTAACATTAACTTATGGTTTTGGTTTTAACTTATTTACCGAGTAATACCATAAACTTTATAAAATACATGGGAACATACGTATGCAGTTAAATCTTTGTTTGTCTATTTGATCTTAAGCAGATAAACGAGTTTGATCCATGCAACGACAAGTATATCGAAAGTTACTTGAACCTCCCTAAAGTCCGTAAATCACTTCACGCATATTTCACTGGCATTCCGGGAATCTGGAAAGATTGCAAGTAAGAATGGTTTCTCAAATCTAGAGTACATATGACGGCTTATTTATTTATTTTAAATTATTGAACAAAACGGGTTCATTCTATTGTTTTTGCGTTCATAGTGATCAGCTATATGATGACTGGACCGATCAACCGTTTTCTATGTTACCAAGCATCCAACGACTCATGGGGAGCGGCATCCGCCTTTGGATTTATAGGTATATACGTATACAAAGATTTTCATATTGGTATTTATATGATGATATTATATCGACCATCATGACATGAAAATAAGTATCCAAAACATGTGTCCCATATGTCATTTCAAACGTGTAACATTTTATTGCTAAAGAAAACCCAAAAACCCAATGAGGTGGTTAGGGCTTATGCAAAAGTGTCATTGTTATGTTTCCGGCCTGAAAAAAGGTTGCGCATAATGCTAGAAGATCCATGGACTAACGCCCAATGACACTCTTGACAGTAAAGTCATAGCATATACACGTGAGATAAACGCCTAAGGGAATTATGTAAATATCACAAAAGTATGTAAGTTGAGTGTATAGATAGAATTACTGTGGTTGATAGAAAATTATGAATATGATATTATTGTTTGTATCTTGCCTTTAATATGATTATCCTATAAAATGTAGTGGGGATACTGATAGTAGCGTGCCGGTAACAACAACCAAATACGCATTAAAGAAACTCAATGCAAAGATCAAGAAGCCATGGTACCCATGGTACTTGCATGGCGAGGTTAGAAACTAGTATTTTACAAATTTAAACAATCTTGTATTTGAATCATTAAATGCCCATGCTTTATTATTTTGCCTATGATTAGGTCGGGGGATATGTGGTTGAATATGAAGGCTTAACGTTTGTAACCATCAGAGGAGCAGGACACTTCATACCAAGCTATCAACCTGCTCGTGCTTTCGCACTTTTTTCATCATTTTTGAAAGGAAAACCTCCTGCTTCTATGTAGTTATAGTTTTTGTTTCATGCTCATAAAAAGAATCTCAAACGTGCTTTTGATAAATATTTAACAAGTTGCAAAACATAGTTTCGTGACACGATGCCTAAATTCAGTTAAAGCGCTAATGACACAATTTGATGTAAAACAACCAAATCTAACGATGCGACTAAAAAATAAAGTATACTATAAAAAAACCATAATATTCTTTGTAAAAAAACGATCACAGTGCCTCTCTCGCTACATGATTTATAAGAATATAGAAAAATATAACATATAACATTTAAATAAAAATTTGAGGGTATCTATGCGAATCTTAATCGTTATATACTTATAAATGTTGGAAGTAATTCAGACTCCAAGTCACAAGTCGGTGAACTTGAAGGACCAATATTGACAAGTAAGTCATAGTGGTTGTGTTTCCTAATTACGTTATGTTTCCTAATTGTATTGTAATTATAATAGGTAATGTCTTTGATAACAAGTTAGGTTAGTCCTATATAAACATGTCATGGTTAGACATTATAGGATGTGTGATGTGAGGTGTAACCGAGTTAGGGTTCATCCAAGAGGTACACACGAGATGTAAACGAGTTAGGGTTCATCAATAGTCAAACCGAGTTAGGGTTTGAGGCTTGTAATCAGTTTTTTGAGTAAGATTTTCTAATTAGTATAACGAGAGTAATTCGTTTAATATTCGTGTGTTGATTATCGATACGGGACTTGAATAAACGTGTATTTGTACATCTTCCTTGACCAAAAAAGTGAATATCAACTTTAATTTATAGCAGGTTTACATGTTTGCCCGGATATGTATTAGAGCGAAATAAACTGTAAAAAAAAAAATTGGTAAATACCAAGATACATTTATGCTGTGTTCACGAGATTACTTAACGAGAGAAAGGAAAGGAATGGACAGATTTTCCTTTCCTTTCTATTCTTCTCCTATCCTTTCTTTATCCTTTCTTCGAATGTTTTTTATTCGTTTCCACCTCAATCTGGATCAAAGATTTGACCCGCTCTAGATGTCCAGCATAGAATTTGTGTTGAGAAACAAACGGGTAAGCTTCCACCATTACTTGAAAAAAATTGTTTTAATTTTGCTAATGAGCCTGCGTAAACAACCAGAAGTGATTTAGCTATCTAACATGACTTCTGAAGTTAGTTGTGAATAATTAAGCGGTCATAATTTGCAAACGTGTTGTAGTTTATAATGTCAATGTATTCATGATCCCCTGCATTGTTATCCAATATTTCTAATGTCAAAAACCCAAAAAGAAAAATAAAAGAAAGAAACAGAAAAGCACTAAAATGTTATTATATATTGTATTGTTCCCAATGGTAGAAACTGTATTTTAAAGGGTTGCCCATCCCGGAGTCGTTTTCATTTCACTCTCCGAGTTTTATTGATGCTCCTATTGTAAACCTCCCCACATATGTCGTTGGTGACCGAACGATTTAGATGCAATGTGTCTCTTAGCTGCAAACATAGGCAAAGCCCTAAAAGCTATTGTAGAACAAGTTTCAACTCAAATGGATTGGCTACACCATGCTTGATGTATCTAACCTATGTCCTATCAACCCGACCCAAACCCGAACAAATGTGTCCATAATTTACTCACCTCGTGAAACTCAAAATACGGGTGAACCAACGCCATACCCACAATCTTCAAACCCATCCCAACCTCTTCCAAACCGCCCCCAACCGAAATTTTATGTTCAATAATCAATATTGGCTCCAGGTTTAGCCCGGTTTTAAGATTGTCGGACCAAGGGACAATGGGGGTGCCGATAGGTCTTCGGATGTGGCCGTTTTTGTAAAAACGTGAGAAAAGATTGGGGTCGTGAGTTACCTCGTTTTTGGTCGAATACATTATTTATTTATAGCATAATAAAATGTGTTTTAATTATATATATTTTGGTGATATATATTATTACTCGGGAAGTTATCATGCCATTATAATACATTCCATTTTTGGTTTATTTGGTTAGTGTTATAAATATATGAATTTTGATTATTAACAATTTTACGTATAGATAAACTTCATTATAGATATACTTGACTTAGAGATTATCATATTATCTAAATGGTTGTTGGAGCTATGGAATAAATGAATAATTACCTTTACTACTCCTATAAACTTCATTATAGATATACGTATCTTTCTCATATTCTTTAGCTACTAGGCTCATTTTATAAAACGTCATCGTCCAATACGATCTGTTGGTGTTTCATTCGAGTCACCCGGCCAGCCATCTTCACAGAAGCCAGGTACAAACCAAACTTCTTTAATAGTTGAAAATTAATACTTCTCACGTATGGATGTTTTATTTGAGAAGATGAAACTATTTTTATAAATTAATCACTAAGTGGTGGCTTTGGTCCAAATCGTAAGACTCTTCAGTGTGTTAAAAATCATTTTCGAAGATAAATAAAATATAAATTTATCTGTTTAAGAAGTAGAAATTAAAAAGTTTAGTTTGCAATTTTGCCAACCTCTTAATCATATTATTGGTAAATGAAGTTAATAGATATTCGGTGAATGACTAGAAAATGGTAAAATCTATAAATTACAAGTTGTTTCGGTATTTTCATTGACTAAATTTAATAGGGATGAGATTGATACCGATACCGATACCGGTATCAAAAATCGCAAATTTTTTATACCGGTACCGAAATGTTCGGCCGGTACCGGTATTTCATGCAAATTCGGGATATAACGAACCATAGCGATACCAAAAACCCGAAAACTCAATACCCGAAAGCTCAAAACTTACAGATCAGGTAAAAGTATAGAATTTGCTCATCCCTAAAATTAAATACATAGTTTCATAAACATCTTTTATATGAATTAATTAATTAAATCATATTATTGGTAAATGGTAAATAAAGTTAATGTTCGTTGTTATATTAAATCATATTATTGGTTAAGAAAGTTAATGTTCGTTGTTCTATTGCACGATAATAATTAATCAACAATTAATTTAGTAATTAATTAAGTCTATTATTTAACGTAAAATTTATGAAAGACGATGAAGAAGTGATTGGTCATATTGTAATTACGTTAGTGTAACTTTAAAAATTAAAGCTTAAATGTTTTATACGTTGTGTTTAACCCGCTTATTATTAAGGAAAACAGTATAATATAATATGATCAAAGAGAGAAAATCAAGTCCATCACACTAATCAGTTAAAATCGTTTAAGTGATTGTCTCCCACATTATAGCCTTGTATATATTTGGAATCAAATGTATTATGTATTCCTTAAAATTAGTTTGTATTCCTTCGAGTTAGCTTGTAGTTCTTGTATATATACCGCTAATTGTATAGACAAAATGTGGTTGATCAATTCTTATATTCTTGATACTTATATCCCGTGAACAGTAATATTGTGTGATAGAGACACCTACCAGCCTACCTTGTTCATATCGAGTCAGACTGTCCTCTTAAACGGTAAATGTTACACTTATCTCCGTTTACTAATTATATCAACTTTCCCCTTGCTTAAGATTGAACCAAATATCTCACATCTACGAAGCTTGCATCTCTACAGTTTGGGCTATTCCACGCCAAATATACTACCTAGGTAACCTTTAGTTTCTTGAATTATGATCTCATTTTTGCAAATGGTCAACAGGACATTACAAAATGATCTTTTTTGCTTTATACCCGAACTAATTTTACTTAATGAGGTAGTTGAAATTTATAAAAAGTTATTATAATTTGAAAATAAAAAATATATTTAGTGAAAAACCGAAAATACAAAAACAAAGTTAATAATAATGACTAGTAATTATATTTGACTAATAAAGTTATTTACCCATTTTGATAAATAACTTTTCAACCAAACTTATTTAGTAAATAATTTATTTTCCAACTATACTTTTTTGAAAAAATAATATATAATTTATAATCATGTTATTTTAATTTTCATGTATTTTCTAAAAATTAATTTCAGCATTTAATTGAAATCCATTTGTACAAAGAAAAAATATTACCATTTAACTGAATTCCATCTAATCCATCTGTACAAAGGAATAATATTACCATTTAACTGAATTCCATCTATAATATGATACAATCATTCGTATCATACTTATTTATTGTTCTATTTGAAATTCTATAAATTCAGGTTATAGATTGTTGAAGTTTCATCACAAGTACTCACGGTCAAGTATAAAAAAATCGAACATGACTATGAAGATCGCTTTAGTGTTTTCGATTCAACTTTGTATCTTGGTTTTGGCTCATTGTGGTGGGAATCAAATTGACACGTTGTCAAAATTTTTAAAGGTTCAACGTCATAAACATAAGACGTATGACAGCCCCAACTTGGCAGATGATGATTTTGTTGTTCGGGTAGACTCACAAGATGGGCTGAAGGCTACTGACAAAATTTCAAGATTACCCGGACAACCAAGAATACCCATATTTAATCAGTATTCAGGTTATGTAACAATTGACCCGAATCATGGTAAGGCACTATTTTATTATTTTGCAGAGTCAACAACCCAAGCTTCTACAAAACCTCTTGTGTTATGGCTTAACGGAGGTACGGAATTCTCCAACTTAATTTATGTGTTTTGATTGTAACTTTTTATTTGATATTAACTATTAAATTTATCTTAGGACCCGGATGTTCTTCGCTTGGAGGCGGGGCAATGATGGAACTTGGTCCGTATCGAGTTAATAAAGATGGTAAAACTCTATCAGTAAACAATTATTCTTGGAATAAAGGTAACTTCTTGTCACTTACCAAAATTTGATTGTATATCTTGCATTTTTATAAGAAAAGTATAGGTGGGTTTTTTAGTTTTTAATGTACTCTTTTGTGTTGTATAAACCATTAACACATTGCTTTTATAAAAAAACTAACATTCTTTTTTTTTTATCATTTTGATTATATGAATATTCAATATTTGACTTCTCATCAACAAAAGAACAAATTGCCTGAATGTTGACGAAAAACTAAAAAAATTAAACTCACAATTAATGTATATATGTATTATTGCAAAAAATAATTATTACTGAAAAACCTTACAAAGTGACAAACTGCAATGACTAAAACTAATGCAGTGGCAAATATTTTATTCTTGGAATCTCCTGCTGGCGTTGGATTTTCATACTCCAACACATCATCCGACTACAAAACTGGAGATATACAAACTGCAAAGGATTCATATACATTTTTAATCAATTGGTTGGAGAGATTTCCTGAATACAAAACTAGAGATTTTTACATCACTGGTGAAAGTTACGCGGGCCATTACATACCTCAACTCGTCGAGTTAATCCTTCAACAAAACAAAAACAAAAATCATACAGTCGTCAACTTGAAAGGAATTGCGGTAAGTGTGATCAAACATAACTTTAAGTATTAACTTTAAAGAAAAAGTTATTTAGTAAGATGTTTAGGAAAATTGGTTGATATTAGATAATATTTCCTATTTTTATAACTTTTATGGTCATAGCATAACTTTAGTTGGTATTGAAACTCAAGAAAAAGTTAAATAGTAAGATGTTTAAAATAACATAGCTTATATGTTCATAACATAACTTTAACTAGTATTACATTTAAGAGAAAGTTAACTCTAAGACGTTCAGGAAACTTGTTTACTATTAGAAAAAAAAATCATATTTTTATAACTTCTTACACGGTCATAAACTTGATGTGTTTCTAGATTGGAAATGCGTATGTTGATGATGAACTTCATGAAAAAGGAGCCCATGATTTCTGGTGGTATCGTTCGATGATTTCCGATGAAATCCATGATGGAATCGTTAAAAATTGCGACTTTTCATGGAATGGAACCACAACCAAAGCGTGTCAGGCTTTTGCTAATGAAGAGTATAAAATGGTCGGGCACCTCTATCCTTATGATATCTATGCTCCTTTATGTTTAAATGGAACAGCTGCTAAGGTAACCTTAACTTAAGTCATGTTCTTTTGTTATTATTTATATTAACACTATAAATTTATAAAATACATGGGTATAAATTTGAAAAGTTAAATCTTTACTTGTCTATTTGATCTTAATTAAGCAGACAACCGAGTTTGATCCGTGCAGCGACAAGTATATCGAAAGTTACTTGAATATCCCTCAAGTACGAAAATCACTCCACGCAGATTTCACTGGCCTTCCGGGAATTTGGAAAGATTGCAAGTAAGAACGGTTTCTCAAATCTTAAGTACATATGAATTTTTTTTTGCCAGAAAAAACTATTGATTAATAAGGGTTCTTAATATTGTCTTTGTGCTTACAGTGACCAACTATATAATAACTGGACCGATCAGCCGTTTTCTGTTTTACCAAGCATCCAACGACTCATGGGGAGTGGCATCCGCTTTTGGATTTATAGGTATATATCATATACAAATATGTTATTATTGATAGAAAATTTGAAATATGTTATTATGTTTTATGTTATTCTCCTTTAATGTGACTATCGTATAAAATGCAGTGGGGATACCGATAATAGTGTACCGGTGACAACAACCAAATATGCATTACAGAAACTTAAGGCAAATATCAAGACACCATGGTACCCATGGTCCTTGAATGGCGAGGTTTGATACTAATAGTTTACTTGGTGTTCTAATCATTAAATGCTAATGCTTTATAACATTTACCTATGATTAGGTTGCGGGATACGTGGTTGGTTATGAAAGCTTAACGTTTCTAACCGTCAGAGGAGCTGGACATTTCATACCAAGCTATCAACCTGCTCGTGCTTATGCACTTTTTTCATCATTTTTGGATGGAAAGCCTCCTGTTTCTATGTAGTTATGGTTCTTGCTTCACGCTCATAAAAAGAGTTTCAAACGCTCTTCTAATGCGCAATCTTTTGACAAGTAAAACATAGTTTTGTTAGAAAATTGCAGTACATTAGCGGGTTTGTCTTTTATTTTTCTAAATTAAAATGCTTAACTTTAGTTTTACTAGTGACACAATTCTATGTATAACACCTAACTTAATCTAACTATGCAACTAAAAAAATCATGTATACCATAAAACAGCTTAGTATTTTGTCACCTTTCACATTATTTGTTTTCATTAGACCCTTGTTAAAAAATAACTTAACTCCGTTAGTTTTTAACCGATTTTAAAATGATGTTTTAGAATTTTTTATTCCAAAAAAATACGAGTTGATTGATATAAAACTTATTTCGAATTTCAACATGATGTTTTGTTATGATGAGTGAGGAGTTATATCCCAAGCAAGAACAAGTCTGATTTCATGGACTAAGCTCAGTCTGGCCCAAATATGCAATAGCCAATAGCCCAGTATATGAAAAAGCCCAACAAAGAAGAAAAACCGGTCACCATGTAACGGTCCGGTCTCCAACGAACACACAAAATATAGTATAGTGCATTTACCGGTTAATTAACAAAATAGTTTTTAGATATTCGGTTATTATTTAAGCTAGACACTATAATTAGTGTATTTACTATTTACTGGTTAGTAAAATATACTGTTTGAACTACACTATATTATGACATATTAAGTATTGTTAACTAGTTTTCCACATGATTTCGTCTCATCTACAACTGAAGAAACACTAACCGGACCCCGTGCAGATTACTGGTAACCTGGGGGTTAGATAGATGTTTCCCACGAGGGGTTAGACCCTGAGAAGATGGTTCTTCTGATAACCTGCAAAACAGACACCGTGAGCTTGTCACTGAGAAGGGGGGGGGGTTCCTCCTTGTGACCACCATCCGGCGTGAGAATCAGACTAGATTGCTCTTTAACTATAAATGTATATTAAGAGATTGCTAGAGCAGATATCAGGTATAATATGATGATACAAGATAAGATATGATGGTCATACCATTTGTGGTATTTATAGCCGAAGGTAGGTTTCCAAGGAGGTATGGCCGGCTGCAACAGTGTTCCTGTTCCACCAACAGTAGCCTACGCACGTGCCCTGCTGGTAGTTGGTGGGTAGGTAGCGGCTGATAGCGACCAGGCCTGCTGTATACTATTCCTTTTCTACCAACTGCCGGCTACGCACGTGGTATGACAAGAGTTGGTGAGTAGGCAGCGGCTAATAGTGACATACAGTGTAGGAGCATGCTGCTCGCCATACTGTTGTCCATAAGCTGTCGTATCTTTAGTCAGATCTTTTTCCCATACCTCGTCAGGTACAGTACAGAAGATCTTCCAGTATCGTACGGACTGGCTTATTTGGGCGGGAGTATTCCCCCTCCCGCCCTTGTGCGGGATTGTTCCCGGCTTCGCTCATTCCTTCAGGTGACACTGTGATTGAGAGCTAAGTGCCTTGTGCGTGTAGCCTTGCTGCGCAGGTGGCCTTCCCTAATGGCTTGTATCCGAGGCTGCGGGGACAGGCGGAGTCCTTCACCATTGGGAGGCATTTCCTGCGGGAACAGCTTGCGTACTGCGCGTAAGGACGTCACGTCTCTGAGCATGGTTGGTCCTGCGGATCCAGTTGGTTTATGCGCAGACGTCCCTGTTTAAGGTGAGTCTTGCGGGTCCAACTGGGCTCTGCTGGGACCTACCTCTTCAAGTCCCCCCAGTCCAATGTTCTTCTCATGCGTGTTTAATAAAGTGAGGTGAACTTTTGGACTTAAGCAAAGGGTTTTGAAAAGGGTTTTTTAAGGTTTTCCATGGGGATTCTTCCCGCGGAAGTCCTTGTCACTTGCAGAAATTCCCGAGTTTCCTGCTTGGTCTTTGGGTATGATGCGGGTAGGTCTGTAACCTCCTCGCAAGTCAGGAGCGTTGAGTCCCACTTGTGTGGATTCTCCATGAGGTTTTGGTAGTTTTGAACATAGTGATCAATTATGTTAAAACCACCAATTCCATCCTGGAGCTTCAAACAACGTAGTTCTCGACGTTCCCGCTATGCGGGGATGTTATTTCCGTTTCCGCAAGCATTGCCCAGAAGATCCTTCTTGGTTTCAATTCCCAGCGGAGCGCTAGGTATGTGAAGGGTTTTGCCTTAACACTGTACCAGCGCTCGTCTTACGGTTACTTTACTTCCAAGGTATTCCTGGCGTCAATTCCCTGCGGGTGCTAGGTATGTGAAGGGTTTTGCCTTTACACTGTACCCGCACCTGTCTTATAGTTACTTGGTTGCCGAGGAATATTTGGCTTCAATTCCCTGCGGGTGCTAGGTATGTGAAGGGTTTTGCCTTAACACTGTACCTGCATCCGTCTTACGGTTACTTGTTCGCCAAGGTTTTACTTGGCTTCAATTCCCTGCGGGTGCTAGGTATGTGAAGGGTTTTGCCTTTACACTGTACCCGCATCCGTCTTACGGTTACTTGTTCGCCAAGGTTTTACTTGGCTTCAATTCCCTGCGGGTGCTAGGTATGTGAAGGGTTTTGCCTTTACACTGTACCCGCATCCGTCTTACGGTTACTTGTTTGCCAAGGTAAGGGGTATTTTCCCGCTTACTTTTTAATATTTTTAAATTTTGAATTTTGAAATTCGAAAGGTTGGTGGAAAGATAGGAACAGTCCAAACCTCTGAAACGTCGTGCGACGGTTTCTTCTGACTGTGTCAGGACGTGCAGGAAGTTATGGTGACGTGACAGTACATGGTCATTCCAGACGCTTTTTCAGGCGCGTGGCCGCGATTTTTCGGGCGCGTGGCCGCGAAATTAATGGTACGCGTCCTGTCAACAGCTGTTGCCAGCTTGCTTTTTGCCACGTGTCATAGTTTCATTGCACCTTCGATTTCTCTCTCCTCCGCATTAATTGCGATTAGTATATAAAGGGGGAGAGGCCTCTTTATAATCCACACTTTCACCCTTCTCTTCTTCTTAGCGATTTCCGGCAAATACTCACCTTTTCAGGCAAGCATTTTCCCGAAATCGTTTTCTTCTTTCTGCAAGATGTCTTCACGTGATCTCGAGTCTTCGGCCGATGACAAGAGTACTGCTGGCGAGTGCCAGTGTGCTCTGCCCGGCGATCTGTACCGGTATGTTGTCAGGAAGTTCATGCTCGATCCTCTCGAGCCTGAGTTTCCTGAACCCCATCAGACCTTGTACGATGCCCCCAGAGGCAAGATCGGGGTTTATGCAGCATTCTTTGTCTATGGGAATCTTAGGTTCCCATTGACAAAGTTTGTTTACCGTGTCCTTGAGAGGCACGGTGTTCATTTGACCGAGCTGCACCCTATGGCGATCGCCAAGATTCGCCACTTCGAGTGGGTGTGCCGGATTTTGGGCATCGAGCCCCATGTTGACCGCCTGATGACCTTCTACACCTGGAGGTGCATCCAGGGGTGGTATACCCTGACAACCCGTATCAAGGGTTTGAAGATTTGCGCGACCGAGCGCAGTCTTCGCGCGTGGAAGCGGGAGTTCTTCTTTATCTCCGCTCGCGCCATTCCCCTTGCCATGAAGTTTAAGAATGGGCAAGCTCTCCCAAGCCTTCACGCCTCCAACTACCAGGAGGCGGAATGGTTTTCGAGGATATCTCGGATCCAATCTCCGGTTTACCGGTTTGCGGAGTCCGGGATGGTCATGTTGGGGATGAGCCGGGTCTGGAAGGCGGCGGACGCGCAAAAGGTTCCGATCGTCCTCGAATACAGTTCGAACTCTGTTCCTTACGGTATGCTTTCTTTCCTTTTGTTGATTTTAAATTTCTTCTAACTTTTTCCCTGTTTATTTCAGAGGGGAACGACCTGCAGTCGCTCCTTAACCCGCGGGAGGCTGACGGTCCCACACGGATGGGTACTCGCGCTCTGGACGAGAACGAGTTGCCCATCCTCGAACAAACTGCGGATCGGTTCGTGGAGGTCTATCCGCAAGGCCATGAGATCCTTAGCGCCAGGCGGCCAGGTAAGGCGCTCTTCAACCCTCGACCCCTCAATGTTGAAACCTCTGCTGGAATTCCTCTAATCGTCTGTTCTGATGAGGAATCCGCAGATGGTCCTCCGTTGGTGCGGAAGAAGAAGGCTGCCGGCGGGAAGGGAAAGGAGAAGGTGGCCTCCACTGCCGATCCGGTGCCTCTGTCTGACTCGGAGACTGAGAGCGAAGAGGTGGCGGGGAATCCCGGTGGTGATAAGACCACTGCTCCGGAGGATGCGACTGTCACCTCCGGAGAGCCCAAGAAGACGACGGTGACCGGCGCAAAGAGGCCGGCTCCATCGGGTTCATCCCCGCCCGTCCGTACTTTCAGGCTCAAGAAAACCCGTAAGTACAACTTCCTTCAGCTTTTTATCTTCATAACTTTATCTTTTAACACTTTTCTTCTTTACGCAGGCGTGGATGTTGACGCATTCCAGGGTAGAGCTCCAAGTAGTACCTCCCCGCCAATGACGGTAGGCTTGGTCAGCTTACCTGAGGCGACGACCCAGGCGCCTGCGCCTGCTTCCGCTGGTCCAGTTGCTCACTCCTTTGAGCCAACTGTTCCAGCCGAGATGACGTCTCCGCCGGCGGTGAGTGCGATTTTTACAGCATCCTTCACCGAGCCGGCGGTTACCATTGCTGCGGAATCTGCGGCAGCGACCGCGGCGGCGACCACGGCGGCTGCTACTATGCCCCCGCCATTGGCAACGACGGTCGGTCCATCAGGTACGCGTTGGGGGTTCCCGCCAATCTTTGCCACCTTCCCATCTGCCTGACCTTTTGGATGGATTTCCTTTGGGTTCAGGTGATGGGTTCGGCGGCTATCGGCCTGTTATAGACCCTACAGGTGCGTAGGGTTCCTTTGGCCCTTTTTCACTTATATATTTTTTATCATCTTTTCCTAACTGCTTTTTGTTTTCTGCAGTGTCGGATTCCAATGAAGTGTATGTTCCACGATGGAACATACGCCGAGGAACAACCCTTCGTACCCCTGTGGAGTGCGTGGAATGGGCTCGTCACGCTGCTCCCAGTGGTGCGTTGGGGGAAGCCATGGCTAGCTACCAGGAAGGTAGGCTAAGCAATGAGCTTCGGGTTCTCCTCGCCCGGATGCAGCCGCGCGTCGAGCTGCTTTGTCGTGAAAACGACAAGTTAAAAGCAGCTCGCGCTAAAGAAGTAGCTCAGGCGCGGGCGATCCGGGAGGAGAACCAAAAACTCTCCGCAGCGGCTGCGGAGAAGGAGAAGGCCTTCAAGGCCCTTGAGGTTGAAGTTCAGGCTCGACTCGAGGCCCGTTCCAAGGCTGCCCAAGCTGTTAATGAACAGCTTCGGCTGGCTAAGGAAACTGCGAGGAACGCAACCGAGAGGGCCACCAAGGCTGAAGCTGTTGCTGAGCCTCTACGCGTGGAGAATAAAGAACTTAAAGCCAAATTAGAGGCTCTCCAGCAGGCTCATGATGCCTTGGCGATGGAGGATGCTAAGAAGCTTCAAGAAATCCTGGACCAGAGGGGGGTGCTTGACCATACCGAGCGTAAGCTAAAGGGCGTCGAAGAGGCTGCGGCTAAAGAGGTGTTGCTTGCCAATCTCAACAAGAATGAAGCCGAACGCGCCCGTAACGAAGCTCAAGCTGCCCTCCAAGAGGCTCTGGTTGCCAAGGAATGGCTTCTTCGAGAAGCGTTGTCTCAGGTATGTCTAACTTCATGTCTTCACGCTTTTCCTTATAAATAGAAAAGGTTCTGACACTTGTATTTTTCTTTGTAGGTTGTGCATCGGGTCTTCTCAGAGACATCTTACGACGATGCTATGAGCGCAGCCCTCAACGCTTCTCACGAGGATGGGGAAAAGGCCGGCTTTCTGCTTGGTCTAGGGTTCGTTGAGAAAGGCATCCCGCCTTCCAACTTCCCTTTATTCGATGTAGATACCGAAGCTGTATACGACCAAGCAGTAAATCAATACGCCGCCTTCCCGCATCCAGTGGTGGAGAAGGTGAATGAAGTTGCTGCTGCTGATGACGGGCTAGCTATCCTCAAGCTTTCCTTGAACTGCCACGCTCTACTGATGGGGCTGGTCCAAGTGGAAGTGGCCCTGAAGCCTGATCCTGAAGATCCCTTCCCGCTGCTAGGATAGATATAGTTGTATAGATTTACTTTCTTGTAGGCGGGTAGTTACCCGGCCATTCTTGTAATCAACCATTGTGAAATATAAATCTTTTTGCGGGCAAGACCGCTACTTTCGTTGGGTTCCTTGCTTTGTAAACGTTGTATGACTTGCATACTTTAGTTTAAATTAGCAATTTTCCAAGTGTTTTAGAATAAGTTAACCTTTGAACGTGGTAGATAGGTGTGAAGTTTTGCTTCCTCTTCCGTGATTGTGCGGGTAGGACCGTCACTTGCACGTAGTAGGATGGCTAAACTTTACCATCTGACCTGCGTGTAGGTTTTCCTCATCTTTTGGGGATAAGTTAACCTTTGAACGTGGTAGATAGGTGAAGTTTTGCTTCCTCTTCCGTGATTGTGCGGGTAGGACCGTCACTTGCACGTAGTAGGATGGCTAAACTTTACCATCTGACCTGCGTGTAGGTTTTCCTCATCTTTTGGGGATAAGTTAACCTTTGAACGGGTAGATAGGTGAAGTTTTGCTTCCTCTTCCGTGATTGTGCGGGTAGGACCGTCACTTGCACGTAGTAGGATGGCTAAACTTTACCATTTGACCTGCGTGTAGGTTTTCCTTATCCTTTTAAGAATTTTGTTTTGAACCGTTCGACGCGCGGTTGTCAATAGGTTCGTGTTCAGTTCCCTTTTTCATGATTCATGCGGATAGACCGGCACTTTCATTTAATGGGATAACTGAACTTTTCCCCTTCAACTGACCTGCGTGAAGGTTTGTCGTTTTTTGGGTTTATGCGGGTTTTGCCGCCTTCCCCAGCCAACGTCTTTTCACGTAATTATGCGGTGAAAACCGGCATATCCGTGTTGAATAGATTAACCGTTCGACGCGCGGTTGTCAATAGGTTAGTGTTCAGTTCCCTTTTTCATGATTCATGCGGATAGACCGGCACTTTCATTTAATGGGATAACTGAACTTTTCCCCTTCAACTGACCTGCATGAAGGTTTGTCGTTTTTTGGGTTTATGCGTGTTTTGCCGCCTTCCCCAGCCAACGTCTTTTCACGTAATTATGCGGTGAAAACCGACATATCCGTGTTGAATAGATTAACCGTTCGACGCGCGGTTGTCAATAGGTTAGTGTTCAGTTCCCTTTTTCATGATTCATGCGGATAGACCGGCACTTTCATTTAATGGGATAACTGAACTTTTCCCCTTCAACTGACCTGCGTGAAGGTTTGTCGTTTTTTGGGTTTATGCGTGTTTTGCCGCCTTCCCCAGCCAACGTCTTTTCACGTAATTATGCGGTGAAAACCGGCATATCCGTGTTGATAGTTCATAAAAATGTAAGATCATCAGCGTCAATGTTTTAAGGAGAATCGTTTCCATTAGAAGTGGCTCTTGGCCTTTTCTTTACAAATTTGGAATTGATTTACATGCAAACTGTGTAAATGAGCTCCCTTCCATGTTGTTGGGATGGGAGTGCCATCGAGCCGATACGCACCTGGTTCGGGATCTCGTTCTTTACGCAGCATGTAGTCTCCACATTGTAGCTGGAATTTTATTCATGTTTTTCCCAGCTGGGGTTCTACACGCATCAGCCTGCTCAGCGTTCATTGCTCCTCTGTATACTTTCTTTGCTGGCTGAAGTGCTGGCTAAACTTCTGTTGGAAGTCTGCCCAGTCGTAGATGTGGTTGACCGGTAGACGATCGAACCACGCTCTAGCAGCCCCAACCAGTGTCATTTGGAACATGTAACACCACGTAGGTTCCGTCCAACTACTGACGGTTGCCCCCGCTATGAATCTGTTCAAATGATCATCGGGGTCAGATATACCATCATATGTGCCTATGCTTGACATTTGTTTGGCACTCTTTGGGGCGATTGCTTCCGCAATGTCCCTTGTAAATTTGGACGTTCCCGCATTTGCAACGTTTGGTCTGAACGTTTTGGAGAAGTCTCGTGGACTTCCACCTGTGCTTTTTGGTTTGAAGGCTTGTCCAAAATGCCTTTTCGGTTGGGATTCCGTTTCCTTACGCTTCCCTTTTGCCCTATGGCGAGGGTTCGCGTCGGAGTCGGATTACTCCGAGTCATCCAAGTATTCGAATTCGTCGGCCTGTTGTACGGAACGCAATCGTTCGTCCAACTCAGCCTGAAATTCCTTTTGTCGTGCCTCCGCCCATGCTTTAACTTCATCGAGAGTTTGGCGGGGGAGTCTTCGTTTCTCCAACTGGGTATCGGTGGATCCCAGTAGGCGATCATTTACTGCACTTGCCCCAGCTTGAGTAACTGGGGTAGTGTTCGTAAAATTTACTTCACTTTCCCCGGCTTGGGTAACCGGGGTAGTGTTCGTAAAAACTGTGTTGCCGGTATTCCCCCCAGTAGCTGGGGTTGTGGTTACCGGAATTTCTCTAACCATCTTTGTAGAAGTTTGAAAAAACTGGAGAAAAATGTAGTTCTAGCTTTATGCACGGATGGCGCCAATGAAGAAACACTAACCGGACCCCGTGCAGATTACTGGTAACCTGGGGGTTAGATAGATGTTTCCCACGAGGGGTTAGACCCTGAGAAGATGGTTCTTCTGATAACCTGCAAAACAGACACCGTGAGCTTGTCACTGAGAAGGGGGGGGGGTTCATCCTTGTGACCACCCTCCGGCGTGAGAATCAGACTAGATTGCTCTTTAACTATAAATGTATATTAAGAGATTGCTAGAGCAGATATCAGGTATAATATGATGATACAAGATAAGATATGATGGTCATACAATTTGTGGTATTTATAGCCGAAGGTAGGTTTCCAAGGAGGTATGGCCGGCTGCAACAGTGTTCCTGTTCCACCAACAGTAGCCTACGCACGTGCCCTGCTGGTAGTTGGTGGGTAGGTAGCGGCTGATAGCGACCAGGCCTGCTGTATACTATTCCTTTTCTACCAACTGCCGGCTACGCACGTGGTATGACAAGAGTTGGTGAGTAGGCAGCGGCTAATAGTGACATACAGTGTAGGAGCATGCTGCTCGCCATACTGTTGTCCATAAGCTGTTGTATCTTTAGTCAGATCTTTTTCCCATACCTCGTCAGGTACACTACAGAAGATCTTCCCGTATCGTACGGACTGGCTTATTTGGGCGGGAGTATTCCCCCTCCCGCCCTTGTGCGGGATTGTTCCCGGCTTCGCTCATTCCTTCAGGTGACACTGTGATTGAGAGCTAAGTGCCTTGTGCGTGTAGCCTTGCTGCGCGGGTGGCCTTCCCTAATGGCTTGTATCCGAGGCTGCGGGGACAGGCGGAGTCCTTCACCATTGGGAGGCATTTCCTGCGGGAACAGCTTGCGTACTGCGCGTAAGGACGTCACGTCTCTGAGCATGGTTGGTCCTGCGGATCCAGTTGGTTTCTGCGCAGACGTCCCTTTTTAAGGTGAGTCTTGCGGGTCCAACTGGGCTCTGCTGGGACCTACCTCTTCAACAACCCGTCAATCTCTTTTGATAGACAGGTTGTTAGGGCCATGTTAGTTTTACATGCTTTTAAGTTGTTGGGTTAAAATATATGTTTTTGGTACACAAAAATATGAATTATAGTAAAATTATTTTCAACCCATCAAACGATAACTTGCCAGCTCATTGTGACATCTAGAACCCATGGATATGCATTTGAACTACATTGAATATTTAACCTTTTCTTCCAAAGCAATTTAATATGAAAGATATTAATTATGCATAACGTTAAACTTTTTCTATTTATTTGAATTGTCACAATCACTTGAAATCTTAGAAGTCACATGATACACTCCGGTCAAACATTATGTGTTTCGTCATTAGATAACATCAAGAATCCTTTATAACATGAATTTTAGCACATTTAAATTAACATCAAATACAAGTGTTCTTACTCAAGTATAAACAATCTAACATCAACTATGAAGACCGCTTTAGTGTTTTCAATTCAATTCGCTATTTTGATCTTGGTTCAGTGTGTTAGAAATCACTTTGACCATTTTTCGGAATTCCAAGAATTTCAACATCTTAAACAAACGTACGAAAGTCCAGATTTATCCACTGCAGACTTTGTTGTTCATGTAAGCTCACAACACGGGTTGAAGGAGAATGACAAGATTTCAAGGTTACCAGGACAACCAAAAAGCTTCAAACTTAACCAATATTCGGGTTATGTAACAGTTGATCCACATAATGGCAGAGCTCTGTTTTACTATTTTTCAGAGTCAAAACACGAATCTTCTGAAAAACCTCTTGTGCTATGGCTTAACGGAGGTACGAAAAATCCAATCATTAATATATTTTTTATATATCTTTAACTTCATATAATTTTATTTCTCATTAACTACTAAAATTATTATAGGACCCGGATGTTCTTCAATCGGTGGTGGAACAATGATGGAAGTTGGCCCATTTCGAGTTAATAAAGATGGTAAAACTCTATCGATTAACATAAACTCTTGGATTAAAGGTAACTTATTTGTCCTTGTTATTCAAAATTTCATTGTATATTTGTTTTTTTTTTAAATAATGTAAACAACATATTAAATCAATAGAGTTTAAAACTATTGTTTCTACATTATTGTAACAATCAATTATTACCGAAAACTTTTCAAACTTGCAATTTGTAACGAAAACAATTGCAGAGGCTAATATGCTATTCTTGGAATCTCCTGCTGGCGTCGGATTTTCGTACTCCAACAAATCCTCCGACTATGAAACACCAGGTGATGTACAAACAACGAAAGATTCATATACATTTTTAATCAATTGGTTGGAGAGGTTTCCTGAATACAAAACTAGAGATATTTACATCACCGGAGAAAGTTACGCTGGCCATTACATACCTCAACTCGCACAATTAATCCTTAGAAGCAACGGGAACGATAATAACACCATTATCAACCTCAAAGGGATTATGGTAAGCATGTTAAATATAATATAAAGATTTTTAAAAACCAATGTTTGTAACATATATTATAAACTTACGAGTGTAAATTTGGTGTTTTTTTTAAGATTGGAAATGCGCTTATTGATTATGAAACTCAACAAAAGGGAAAACATGATTTTTTGTGGTTTCGTTCGATGGTTTCTGATGAAATCCATGATGGGATCGTTAAGAATTGTGACTTTTCGTGGAATTCGGTATTGTCGGATATATGTAAAGCTTATATTCACGAGGAGGATTACCTCGTCTGGAATGTCTTTCCTTTCGAGATTTATGCTCCCTTATGTTTGAATGGAACATCTACAAAGGTAACTTAACTTTATGTTATAGTCTATTGTTTTAGTAAAATTCTTTGGAACATATTTGAGACTGAAATTTTTGTAGACGGTAGGTTTTGATCCATGCACACAAGACTATATTGAAAGTTACTTGAACATCCCTGAAGTCCAAAAGGCGCTCCATGCGAATCTCACTAGCCTCCCGGGGCATTGGGAAGATTGCAAGTAAGAACCTTTTGTCGAATTTCAAGTTAATACAATGTTTTGAAAAGTGTTTGCAGACCGGAAAAGGTTCTTACGAGTTTTTTTTCTTTATGTAGTGATGGCATATTTAAAAAGTGGGCCGACCAACCATTTACTATGTTACCAACCATTCAACGATTGATGGAGAGTGGCATTCGTTTTTGGATTTACAGGTAAGTAGCCATAATATACAAAGATTTTCATATCAAATATATTGTTACATAATTGTTACATGTGTTTATATCATATTACATGTAAAAATGACATGATAATTAATTCCTTAATTAGTTGTCATGTCAAACATGTGACAAATTTTTAGTTGAATGAAATATTTGTCGTTTGACTGGAAACAATAAAAAAAAAGAAATATGCTATTATTTTTTTACATGTGTTTTAATATATATGATCATCCTATAAAATGCAGTGGGGATACTGATAGTAGAGTGGCCGTGACAACAACCCAATATGCAATAAAAAAATTGAAAACTACGACTAAGACAGCATGGTACCCATGGTACTTGAATGGCGAGGTTAGAAACTAATACTTACAACTTCCTTCATATAGTATAAGCATTGTGTTTAGTTTGTTTATTTGCTTATATTTACTGTTTTGCTATCCTTAGGTCGGTGGGTATGCGGTTGAATATGAAAACTTAATATTTCTGACCATTAGAGGAGCTGGACATTTTGTACCAAGCTATCAGCCCAAACGTGCTCTAGCAGTTTTCTCATCTTTTTTAAATGGAAAGCCTCCAGCGTCTATGTAATTTTGCTTCTAGTTTCGTGCTCACAAAAGTAATGCGAGTGTGATGTTGATTTACTCTCGATGTGTTGTTAAACTTAATTCGCGAATATGAACGAAATTCCAATATATTAGCCTGTTAGTGTTGCCAAATGCATGTTATTGTTTTATTAAACCAAAATAAGTGCTTGTAAATTTAATAAGATCTAATAACATTACACTATTAAACCAAAATCAAAAAAAAATAATATAAGTAAAAAAGTGAGTGAAAGCATGAGCACCAGCCATAATCACAAAGGAGAATGAGTACATTCATGAGTAAAGGTGTAAAGGTCATTTCAAAAGTTATTGTTGTAACCATGTCTTATGGATCTTGCTTCAAAGAGTCCTAATGACACCTAATTGAATCCAATGATACAACTCAAAATTCATACGTCATAAAAAACTTAAATTCTTTGTTAAATTTTTGAATAAAATCGTGTTTGTGGTATTTATCTCTTGATAATTTATATATTTTTATTGGACAATACAAATTAATTGATATATTATAAAATATTTTATTGGACAGTTAAAAATTGATCTACTATAATATTTTTAATTGGATAAAAAGAAATTGATATATTATAATACTAGTTTTATCCCCCGTATTACGGGGGTTGTTTTATATTATTTGTTTTTAATATTTATTTATTTTTTGAATTTTTATCTTTTTTATTGTATGAAAGTTAATAATATATTTATGGTTTGATGATAAATTGTTTCACAAATAAATAAGATATTATAACCCGGTTTAAAAGCTATATGGGTTTGATGAGACCAAAAACCCGTTTATTTTTTTTTACTACAAATTGGTTTTGTAATTATAAATAATATATATATATATTTTTAAATAAATCATATATTAATTTTTAGTTTTTATCCCCCGTATTACGGGGGTTGTTTTATATTATTTGTTTTTAGTATTTATATATTTTTTCAATTTTAATTTTATTTATTGTATGTAAGTTAAGAATATACTTATGCTTTGATGATAAAAGGTTTCACAAATAAATGTGATGTTATAACCCAGTTTAAAAGCTATATGAGTTTGGTGAGACTCAAGACCCGTTTGTTTTTTTACCATAAAATTGTTTTTTATTTATAATAATATATTTTAAAAAAATCATATATTAATTTTTTATATATTCCTATTTTATAGGATTTTTACATCAAATACTTGGTGAGATTAGTTTTTTAATTTAATGAGATGTTATAACCCGTTTAAGAAATATATGGGTTTGATAAGACCCATACCCATGAATTCGGGTCAATGCATGAAGCCTCCATTTAAAAAATCAAGCAAATCTGGTGACTCGAAAAAAGAGGAGAGCGACCACATCATGACACCTAGGATTTTTGGGTTTTCGTTTATATATATTATATATTTTTATTGGACAATAGAAAAGTAGGTACATTTAAACAAAAGCTTTTAAGCAATCTAAAACACTTGCATTTAAATCAAAGCTTTTAAGCTATCTAAAGAAAATAACAATTATATTAAGTTCAATTGTACATCATTCATGATAGAAAAAAATAAAGGGATAATAAGTATAAATATCATTTCAAAATATTATATGAATTTATTGTATATTCATATAATATACAATCTTATTTTATCATACTGTTAAAGCAATACAAGGTTTCAACTTTTAAATGGTATTCTACTAGCATGTCCATTTCTAACTCATTATTTTCTATTTATATAATTTTCACATGTTATTTTAAACATTAACTCCTAATTGAAGAAGTTTTCAAAATAAATGGTTATAATCATCATTTATTGAGTAATAGAGATAATTAATTGTTTTCATTGTTATTTTTTTTTAATTTTGAGACTTTGTTATTTTATTCTTTTTGGATTTTGAGAAATTATTTATGAACGTTTGGATTGAATGTGTGGATGTTTGGATTGAAATGGTGGTTTAAGTCACGAGGTTTGAATTATATCGTTGTTTTATTAAACGCGTGGTTTACTAAAAATTATAAGTATATCTCATTGTTATATTCATATTTTTAGCATTATTTTATGTTGTGTACTTAAATGTTTGATAATTTCAATTAAAATTGATTTTTATAACACACAACTTATTTTACAATACTATATGTTTACGTTTCATAGTTTACAACATATGACTTCAGCAGATGATGAAGTTTCTATTAATATGTCTTTTTTTCATGGTATAAATTAGAAATACGTGGCATAACTTAAAATTATGTTTTAAATTGCTACTTTTCGCTATTGGTTTTTGTATGCTGTATTCTTTTTATTAAAACAACAATATGAAACCTTATAATAATAATAATAATGGTAGATTATCTGACGTTTACAATTCATTAAAATGTATATAAGACACACACACACACACACACATATATATGTATATATGTGAAGTTTTATATATTTTTCGTCCGTGTATAACACGGGATCTAACATTGTTTTTTTATCAATGTATCAGCGTGTCTAGGTCCTTATAACACTGTGTTCTCGAGTTTCATTTGACTGAGGAAAGGGAAGGAAAATGAGAGATGAAAAAAATATGTTGTGTTCCTGAGTTTCATTTAAGAAAGAAAAATGAAGTAAAATTTAAAGAGGTGTTCCCGAGTTTCATTAAAAGAAAGAAAAAGATGGGAAGAAAGAGAAAATGATGAGTAAAATAAAAGAATTTGTGTCTTTCCAAATTGAAAAGATTTGAAAGGAAAATTTGAAGAGAAAAAAGAGGTATCAAAAGAAAAAATAAGAAGAGAAAACTTTATTTTCTTTACTTTCTTTTCATAAATGAACTCAGGAACATAACGTAAAGGTAAAATCTAATGTCAAGAATCAATGACTATTGTTTTTTTATTTTTAACTTATCAGAAAACATTGATAAAACCTTTAAAAAAATCATTTAAAATACATCAGCCAATAAATCACTTTATGAATCGACCAAATATTTGCCACCAAACATATACCAAGTTAGTTATTCAACCAATCACCTCAACTTAAAGAATGTCGGATCTACAACTCAACAAGACACGTATGGGTAACAATTTTTTCTCAAAGAATCACAATCGCATGAAGGATGAAACTAACACAACTATGCAACTATAAACTCTTAAACCGTTCGATTTTGATGACGTGGCGGTCTTAGAATATTATTATATAATATAATTAAGGAGTTTGGTGCCGCAAAGTCCTGATTGAGTCACTTTGCGGCACCCTATTGATGGTATGTATATTTTTTGCTTTGTTTTAGTTTCGGCCGTAATGAACGTAATGAAAACCTACCGAATGTTAATTTTGTTTTTGTTCTTTTATTATTTTTTTAGTTACGGTGCCGTGCCGAACGCGACGGAAACCGATCGAATTCCTGTAGAATCACCACGTTTTGTTTTAGTTCTAGTACCATAACGAAAAGCGACTGAATGTTGATTTTTGTTTTTTTAGGTTTGGCAACGTAACAAACATGACGAAAACCGACTGCGACCCGATGTTTTTTATTTTTTTTAAATCTGGTATCGTAACGAACATGACGAAAACCGACTAAATTCGCATGGACTCAACCGCCTTAACGGCCAGAATTGATAACGGTTGGGTTTTACAAATGATCGAGTTTTACCGGCCGACGTCACGCCATTGGTCCACCCTAATTTTTATAATTTTTTTGTTTTGTTTTTTCTTAGTTTTGATACAATAACGCACGTAACTGAAACCGACCGAATTCGCGTCGACTTACCGTATCATTGCTTGTGTTTTACCGCCGATCATGTTTTACCGACCTGCCCGGCACGTTGCGTCGAGGTAAACACTAGTTTCAAACATTTTAGAATCTTTCAATCCATTCCATGTTCTAAATATATCAAAATCCTATATAACGTAGTTGGTGGTTTAGGTATTTCCATATAATAATAATAATAATAATAATAATAATAATTCAAAAAGAAAAAAAAAAGTATATCTTTTCACACCATAGATGAAGGTCCACTTGTTAATTAGTTCTTTCCATAATTCTACAGATTCACCTGTGAAACCTTTCACCAAATACTCATTGATCACTTCTCCTCTCATGGAAGTACAAGTAATCCCACCGTCACCAGCCGGGGACTTCAACTTCGACAGCACCACGACCACTCCCTACGCGACCGCCCCGTCTAGTCCCCAGTCCACCATCCCCTTCACCTGGGAAGAAAAACCCGGAATCCCCAAACAAGAATACCCCGAACACGAAATAGACACAGATTTCGCGTTCGGGTACCTTGAACGCCACTCTATCTCTGCAGCCGATGAGCTCTTCGACTGCGGCAAAATAAAACCCTTAAAACCACCCCCACGTTTGCATGTCTCAAACGATTCACATTTACATTCACCCAAATCACCGAAATCGCCTAAATCGCCTAAATTACGCTTATCTCCCCGAATTAAACACAAGGATTTTGATCCTTTCTCTGAGGCATTAAAACAAACCTCTTCTGACCAACCACACATTTCACAACCCGAAGATAATTACACTCGGGGACGAATTCGATCAACGAACAACACCCGACACAAGGTTTCTAGATCATTATCTCCATTTAGAATCTCGGATATTTTAAATAACCGGAGAACAAGCAAAGATCATGAAGCATCTAACTTAACGTGGTATAATAAGTGGAACTTGAAGAACTTGTTATTGTTTCGAAGTGCGAGTGAGGGTAGTGCGACTACGAGGAAGAAGAACCAGTCGTTTAGCTTTAGAAGCAGCGACGGTGGTGGTGGTGGTGATTCGGTGAAGAATCAGTCGAGTTTGCCGTACAAATCTGGGTTGATGGGTTGCCTAAGGTTTAATCAAAATGCTGGGAGTGTTCATGAGATATCTCGTGGGATTAATTCGGTTATGAAACGATGAATCTGGTGAAGATTCTAGTATCAGGTTTGTTGTTACATACATACGGAGTGGTATAATTAGATTGTGTGTTTTTTAATCATGGTAATTATGTTTGTACAATGTGAATTGATTAAAGATTTGTAAAATAATAGTCTTATCTTGCAGAAAACCCATTATGCTTCTTGGATTTTTTTAATTTTTAATTTTTATTTTCGACCGCTAAACAAACATGATATTTTTGTACATATGGGCTGTTTGGTAAGTTCTTAATGATTATATTAAAAGGCTACTTCTAAATAGATTAGATGTAGCTCGTGTTTGATTACACATTTTATTAACCTGATGAGCCTCTTAATGATTATCACTCAATTCAGCACTATATTATCACTCAATTAGCATTGTTTGGGTAGAGGTCAGACTAAGGGAGTAAACGGTGAGCTTCTAAAACCTGTTTATTTGCTTTTTAAAAAGTTTTAATGCTTTAATTTGAAGCTTTTGAATACACTTTATCAAATACATTTTGCTATTCAAAAGGCAAATAAACTGGATTTAAAAGCTCACACAAACATGAAACACCCCCTAAACTTGCTTAGGCTTAGCGAGTTTGTCGATCAATTTAGCAGTTTTAATTTATTATTTTCTAAATTATGACTTTGTATTAAAACGTTGAAAATAGTGAATATGATTAATGAATATAACACACCTTCATAGTTACACATTATAAAAATATAAAATAATCAAATGGATTAACTACTAGCTCGACATCTAACAAAAAGTTTTAATCCGCTAGTCATACTAAAACAGACTAAAATCGAACCGTATTAATTTCAAATAAGTTGAACTGGTTGATTTGTTCTGATTTAAATGGTTTGGTTGACTAAAATGATTTACCAACTCGAATTTTCTTTGGAGGCCGGAACAAGTTATGCGTGTGTGAACATTCGATATGAAAACCACATGTTGTGTGTAAACGTTGAACAGCGACCCATCTTGTTTTGTTTGTGTTTTTTCCATTGGATGGTCAATGTTTATTCCACAACGTTGATAGGGACCACGATATTAGACCATGTGTAGTCATAACATTCCACATCCAGGTATTATGCGTCACGTGGCGCCCGGTCAGAGTTATGGTTTTTTACAAAACAGGCTGTAGTCATAACTCTCCACCCCAGGCATTATGCGCCACGTGGCGCCCAGTCACTTTTACACCTTTTGTTTTTTTAAAAATTTTTAATAACAATAATCAAATAACAATAATATTTTATTAAATAAATATTACATGAAAAAAAAAAAAACTATTCGTCGTTGTCGTCGTCGTCGTCTTCGCCCTCTTCGTCGTCGTCCTCGTCCTCGTCGTCTTCGTCGTCTTCATCGTCTTCATCATCGTCTACATTGTTGCCCTCGTTTTGATCATCGTTTTCACCAGGCAGAGGTCGATACATCCAAAGATGTTGGACCAAATCCTCCTTTAGTTCCTTATGTATCTCTCTTGACCGCACGGAATCCAAGTTTTTCAGTCGTTGCTCCATACTTGCCGGAGTCCGTGGTGGATCCGGGTCCGGTATGAAAGTTGGACATATTGCTCTTCCCTCGTCCTCGATGATCATGTTATGCATTATGATACTCGCATACATAGCACATCTCATTCTTTCTAAAGACCACAGACGACAAGGATTTTTAACATAATGTCATCGTTGTTGAAGAACACCAAAACACCTCTCGATATCCTTTCTTGCAGACTCTTGCACTTTTTTAAAATACTGTCTTTTTTCATCCATCGGGTCTCTGAATGTTTTAACGATTATCGCGAACTCTGGATATATTCCATCACCTAGAGAGTACCCATGATGGTAGAAGTTATCGTTAGCCCAAAACAAAGCGACGGGAACGGTCCCAGATATGTAACTCTCTATCACAGGAGACTGCTCTAAGACGGTTATGTCATTGTTGGAACCGGGAACACCAAAGAATGCCGACCAAATCAAAAGGTCGTATGAAGCAATCGCTTGAAGACTGACCGTTGGTCCCTTTTGGTCACCTCGTGTGAATTGACCTCGCCATGCAGTTGGACAATTAGCCCATTCCCAATGCATGCAATCTACACTCCCTATCATGCCAGGGAAACCATGCACCCTTGTATGTGTCTCGTAAAGACGTTGTAGATCGTTAACGTTGGGCTCTCTCAGATAATGTGGTCCATATAGTTTCAATATTCCTATATTTTACAAAACTTTTATAAAATAAATGATCACATTAAACAAGTGATAAACTATTGAAAAAAAATAAAACGTATCGTAACAAAAATACTCCAAGGTGTCCCGAGTTGTTTTTTCGGCCATCTTTTAATACTCGTCGTTGATGTCGGTCGTGTTTCCGTAGGCGAGCACGCGTACGGCTGACGTAACCTTCTGAATAGCCGTGAATCCTAGCGTCCCTCAAGCGTCAAGCTTTTGCTGAAAGTAATCAAACTCACGCTCCAAATCATTGGTGATGCGCATAAATAAATTTTTAGACATCTGAAAACGACGCCTAAAGGTCTTCGGGTTCTTGTATCTCGGGGAGTCGCAGAAGTAATCCGCCATCAACCGGTTGTTGGCTTCGGCACGATCTCGTTCGATATATGCTCTTTTTGAAACGGGGGGTGGAGAGCTAATCGCACTCGTAACGGAAGTCATATACTTTGTCGCGGGCATAATCGCACTCGTAACCGCCTGTTCCTCCTGCACGTCCTCGGCTTGTTGGTCGGGCCCGAAAAATTGTTCATATATAGATGGAGGATCCATATATAGTGATTTTTTATAGAGTTGAAAGAGAATTTTTATAGAATTGTAGAGTTGAAAGAGAATTTTTATATATTTGATGAGTTTTGATTGAGAATTAGTTGGTTTAATATATAAAGAAATATATTTTTTTTATTCTCCAACGGTAACATGCAACGGTCACCTCTTGATTTTTGTGCCCTTTTCACGCGTTTTACATACAACGCTTTAATAAAAACACACAAAACGCAAGGGGTGGCGATATACCCACTGCGTTTTCACCCACAACGCAGGCCACAACGTGACCAGTATAAATGGTCTTACAAAACCATCTTCCATGTATTTGGATTTATATATGTGATAATAAAAGTCGTAAGGAATATATATTATTGGGTATATTACATAGTTTTACATATGGATTAGTTAAATATTTCAAAGAGTTAAAAAAAAAAAAAAAAACCTATTGTATAAAGTATTCATGACTTTCTTCTCTAATTTTATCATTTATATAGTAAAGTGTTATTTTTGTAACTGAAATCTGATAAAATATATCTGTTTGTTTATTGCTACTACATACAAATATCAACGTAAACTGATTTTTTACCTTTTTAACTTTTTAATGAATTTTTTTTTGGTAAAATATTTCATTTATTTTTTTAATATGAGTTTTGTAATGATTTTTACTCGTAATATTTAAATAAATATGAACACATAGTTATGTTTAATTAACTGTTTTGTCAACATTCCAACATTCTGATATAATCTTTTAAAAAAGTTATTTTTGAGTATCATAAATGACTTACGCACATGTTTGAATATGTAATTTCAGTGAAATATAATTATAAATCTCGACTATCCGACAATAATAGATGATTGCTTTGAAATCGTTTATAGATTTGTGTTTAAAATATTTTTTTAAAAATGTTGAGCGAAAGGTGATAGTGAGTGATTAGTATTTCCATGCCATGATAACGTACATTTTTCACCGTGTAACGGTAATGCACCAAACTAATATCGGCCTAACAACATTGATACCGGTATTGTTACCCTATAACCGTTACTATATCTAATTTGTGTTTTCTCTTATTTTTTTCTCAGAATTTTCGTACCATTCTCAAATGTCAACCCTAGTTTCTATTATCTATTTTTTTTAATTATTTGTTTCCGTGGTGATTGGTGTGGAGGACAGGGTCCTAACTTCTAACCCCGTCAACGTACGTCAACGAGTCAACTCACTTCTCTATGATTATACACTTTCGTTACCATCACCGACGTCGGATGGTCATTAATGCTGACATTAATTTTAACACGTCCTAACAGCAATCATCCAAATTTGGCTAGCCAACTTGTTCTAAGTTTGTGGAATAAGACATTTTCAAATTTCAACTACTCAACTTGATAATTTAACTATATTATCATTAAAAAAACTAACCTTTGAATTAAACGGGTAATATTGAGGTTTGAATCTTTATTTTGTTTAATTAAATATGTTAACTCGTCAACTTGTTTAAGTAGATACGTCGATCTACTAACTTGTGTAGCATATTTTTTACAACTCACAAACCCAATTAGCTCGTTTAGATATGTGGGTGTCTGAGCTATACGATTTTAGGCGTGTTCTGAATATGGTTGGGTTTATAATTTATAACAATTAACACAAATAAGCATATGATAATCGCTGAGGTTGAGCAATTCAACCACCAACTCGACACGCTTGACACCTTTATGATCGTAGGACCTTTAAACCCACTCTAGTCCCGTTCATGTAAATCTTACATTTCGGGATGTCAAATTAGCTTTGATCAGCAAGCCTTTACTAGAAGTAAATTGTTTTGTGCATATTACAAAATGCTATTGATATCACTTCAAACTATTAATCGAAAAGAAAAAAAAATCTCAAAATGTATTTTTTTATAGAGATAGATTTCGTTTATGTCTCATAAATCAAGTGTTTGAAAAATGTCCCCTTCATACACGTCGTTGCCGCCGTTTTTCCTACTCGCCCGACGTGTTTGTCCTCTAATCAAATAATGTCAGCCAGCCCCAAACAGGTCGTCTCATATGAGTTTGATGAACAAAGACGTTGTTCAGATGAGGTTGTAAACAAGTCGTCTAGACGAGTTATATGAACAAACAGGTCACCCCAATGAATTTTGTTGAACAAATAAGTCATCTCTTGAGTTATTGATAACAAGTGACTCCTGCTTATTGGTCATACCAACGCTTTATCCTGCCTTAAAAACACGTTGCCTACGTGTTTGAGAAGACAATGTGGAACTCTTGATTTGTGGGAGTCTCTCTCAATAAAAAGGATATTTTAAAGATTTTTCTTAAAAAGATATGTTGATAAACAAGTAAAATAAAGGAGAGGAAAGCATTGTTTTATACGGTGCCACGTAATTATTATAGTCGATACTAAAGAGAAAGTGCTACAAAACCATTCTCCATGTCCATAGCTTTTTACATATTTTTTAATGGAAAAAACTTTTGTGACTTTTGATACATATAATTACAACCTAGTAACGTTAAGTCTGCTCATCAAAAAACATATTCCCTTTACGTGTGTAACAATAAACCCAAAAGGATGAAAACTTCCACCAAGTACTTGCTTCAACTAAGATTTAACCATTTTGATATATACATTTTTACATATACCAAGTTGTAATAAATACTTCTTGTAGTGTTTGAAATGGAAAATTTTCATTGTTTTAAGAGGTGCCCATAGTGGTCGGACTTGCCCAGACCACTACATCGCCACTACCCCTTTTCTCTTCCTCCCTCGCCAATGGTGAAGCTTGGACTAAGACACCGGGGGAGCCGGACTCAAAATGTATACACAAAATCACAAACGAGGGAGGGGGGCTCAAATTTCCGGGTGAAAACGGCTAGATTTACACTATGTATAAAAATTTTCAGTCGAAAACGGGTAAATTTACACTACTTCGCAAAAAACAGTGGGGGCAGGACCACCCCGGGCCCTTAGTAAATTTCACCTATGCCCCTCGCACCACTCCCCGATGTCGTCTACACCGCCAGACCTACCTCTCTCTCTCTCTCTCTCTCTCTCTCTCTCTCTCTCTCTCTCTCTCTCTCTCTCTCTCTCTCCAAGTGGGATATATACTAACGAGGGGAAAGAGCACCGTGATGGATGCTCTAACTTCTGATCTCTAGTCTTTGATATGAAAGAACTATGTCAACCACGACACAAAAATTAGGTCTTTTGATTAAACATGGTACGAGAGCAAGTAACTAAAGATACCTTCGATTAATAAACGTCTATTGTTTAAGTTTTAAAAACATGTCATACAACTCTTTTTCCACCTTTTAACCCTTACCACTTAATTAAATACAATCAATTGCCTACATTTGCTTAAAGAAACCTTTGGTACATGACCCTAACCATATATAAAAGTAGGGGTGTGCGTGGTGCGGTTCGGTACGGTTTTAGACTAAAACCGAACCAAAAACCAAACTTTCGGTTTTATGATTTTTTAAAACCTGTTAAAATTAAACAAATATTCATCGGAAGATTTTGTTTTAATGATTATGGTTAAGATGTTATGGTTATTTTGGTTCGGTTCGGTTTTTTCGGTTCTTAACAAAATACAAAACCTAACCAAAACCAATATTTCGGTTTTTGCTAAAGTTCAAAACCGAACCACCGGTTTCTATTTCGGTTTGGTTTTTTCGGTTCGGTTTTTTTGGTTTTATTGGTTTATGTTCGGTTTTTTTCGGTTTTGTGCACAGCCCTATATAAAAGATACAAACTCAAAGCCCTCCACAAACTTAACTACAAGCCATTCATTTCTATACCTTTTTTTCCTTTCTATTTTATAGATCCTAGAAGAATATACAATTAAAAAAAAAGGTGAAGGTGCCCATCAATCGTTAAAGAAGACAGACCCACACGATATATGTGCATTATTGTGCTTGCTTTTACCTCTTTACTCCTATTTATTTTTCCTCACGTTATAAAATTTATACACTTGGTTACTTATGTTAGAAACTTACATAACAAAATTTATAAAATTAGTAGTATCTTATACTCTACAAGTGGGAGAAAACGTACAAATGATTGTTTGACGGAAAGGGTCCAGCCAGGGGATATTAAAATGTCTGGGCCGATTTATTTGACCAAATAAGTCAAACAATTGGACTTGTAAACCAGGCCCCTACCCATCCTTTACCTTTTGATAATGGATCTCAATGTCAGTTGCTGCATGATCCTGATGTAAATGCACCCACACAATAATATAGTTTTCTGACTTATGGTTCTCTTTGATAAGATTAAGACAGTTAATATAAATTTTAATAGCTATGTGAATCAAATAAATGATTCCATTTTACAAATCTCTTAAGAGCATAGTGACATTATATTTTGATGGAATCAAAGACCGTTTCAGTGCCGGCTTTGAAAAGAGGAGACGGCTCCCGGCCAGATTACCCCGATAGGGTAGGCCTGAACTTAAAAAAAGTTATATATATAATTCTGAAAAAAATATGTATTTTTAATTTTATAACCCAATTACCCAATTCATTTAAGTTCATTTTTATAAAAAAATTAAATAAATTTACACAACCCAAATCATAATTCAATAAGCCAATTTAAAATTTTAATTGTTAAAACCCAATAAGAAAACCATTTTATAAGTCGCCTTTGCCCGAATATTCTTTAAAGATTCCCGGAGACGGCATTGCATACTATAAGTCTATAAGTTTGCATTTGTCTAAGTTGTTTAAACATATGAGAATGAGAATGTCATGCTTACTAAGTTCTTTTCACATTAGTACTACTTATTAAATTACTAGTTTTATCAGTAACATCCAAATGTAGAGCCATCATCTGTCTCTTCACTGCTTGTTATAGCACCTAACGACACTGCATTATAATCCCTGGCCTTTTGAAAAGTTGATAGGTCCTTTTGATAACTACACTTGCTTTCTGCCAATAGTTTTATTAAAATAAATTATATATAGGAATATGCAGATATTGTAGCCAACATACTGCTAAGTACAATATAATGTCACAGATAGTAAATTAAGTATATCAATGTTGTACATGAACAAATTATAAACCACTGTAATTGTTGGAACTTGGAACCACTATAATTAGAGGATAATAAGAGGTGGACAGTAGGCATTGATTGTGAACTATGAAGTCTTACATAACACATTAATCTAGTATTCAAGTAATAATTACATTGCATATTTGCATTTGAGTTTATTGGAGCTTAATTTTCGCATTATCATCTTATATTCATTTTACCAAATCAAACAATTTGTGGGTTGAAACACTACATTTAGGGTTACAAACAAGATGAGCTGCTCGCAAGCTACTCGAGATCGGCTCGTTCAAAAGCTCAATCGAGCCCGAGCCTAAATGTAAGCTCGTTTAATAAACGAGCCCGGGCCCGGGATTCACTTATCGAATTCGAGCTGGCTCACGAGCTTAAGGCTCGCCTGTCATTTATATAATTTTTTAAAACATATATTTAATATTTATTAATTAATATATAAATATAATTATAATTATATAAAAAATAATTGATAAATAGTAAATGAGCCGAGCTCGAGCTTAAAAATCTACTTACGAGCTGAGCTCGAGCTTTGAAAATAGAGTTCGAAATGAACCGAGCTCAAGCTCTGTGTAAGTTAAACGAGCCGAGCTCGGCTCATTTGCACCCGTATTTATTTACATCGCAACTTAGATGACTCCATCTTGCAACCATGATTTAAAATTGAATAAATAAACAAGATTATGTTTACGATTACCTGAAATCGATGAATATACCAACCAGAGACGGTGTAGCGCAATCATATAAAAACATCAAAGCAATACCCTACAATGATTAAAAATGTCATATTGTTCGAAACTACCAAACAAAAAAAAACTGCAACTACAAAATGCATAAGATTAACCCTTTCACCGCCTCCCGAACTCGCTTAATTACCCGCACCCATCATAGCTTTCAGTATATCCATCCGTATATGATGAGGACAAGTAAATAATGCCCTTGCCTCTGCTTGATGAGCCGCCAAATAAATCAAAGCCTTGGGTATATCATCGGATTCTAAACCCATCTGCTCCAATTCTTTATAAATTTCCTCACCTGTATACTCGCGATGACAAATTTTATCAAGTACTTTATTGCCTTCTAGAATAGCATTAGTCACACTGTCAAGGCAATTCATAAGCTTCGAGATAAGTGCTTCGTCTTCTTGTTCAAGCTTTCTTTTCTTACTTTTATGTTTCGTCACGTTTGAAGATTGCTCGGATGAAGAAGGCGTGATAATCACACCTTGAATATCGTCATCATCATTTGAAAGGTCGTGTGATATCTCTTCTTGTACATATCTTCGTTGTAATTTAGCACGTTTTTTGGTAGTCAGTCTGCGGCGTGCAATGAAAGCCACCAATAAGCAAACCAGGTTAGCTGCTTGCAATTGTCCGGCTCGCACAACAAGAATTGTCTGGAGTAGCTGGTTATTCATGGTAACTTTACTAGCTGTTGAGAAGTATTAGTTAATTAGAAAACAAGACATATAAGAAGAAACTATTAGCTGATTAAGATACCAATATTCCTATTTCCTTTGTACAAATAGGCTTGTAAATGAACCGTTCACGAACATAACTGAACAAAGATAAACGAACAAAAATGAATACAAGCAAACAAATAGATGATTCATCCAAAGTTTCAACCAAAAATGAACATTAACGAACGACCGAAACATGTGTTCATGTTTGTTCATGCCCGTTTGTTTGTTAAATGCATGAAAATAAACAAACTTCCCGCCAAACGGATCACAAATAGTTCACTGAACGTTCGGTTGGTTTACCGGCAATCTAGGGTTGTACGGGCGCACGAGTGAAAATATAATAAAGTATGTTTCACTAAATAATAGCAAGCAACAACAGGTGGTAAATCTATCATACTCATGAAGTGACAATGGTAAGCCTACACTGCTCCTTAATATACAAGATTACAGTTTCAGTAAAAAGTTATGTATCCTATTATCCTTAACCCATTATCACAGTCAATAGTAGATAGATCTAACTGAGAACATAAAAGAAAAGAAACCAGCAATCGGCGATTTTACCTCAAGAAACCGGAAAAAACTTGCGTTGATAATCGAGAAAAACCGAATGGGTTAATTTAACTTAACTTCATCTATCCGATAATAACTGAATTGTATATATTGCCCATTTGCCCTCTCACTATATACATAAACCCCTTTTCTCACTTTTACTTTTTTCTACTTGCATTACGGAGAAAACAATTAACAAGATACTTTTAACTTTTAATTATAAAGGGGGTGTTTGGCCTGGCTTTTATCTTTTAGTTTATGCTTATATTTTTAAAGTAGCTTATAGCTTATTTTCTATTATTTGATAAGCTCTTTTTAAGTGTTTGGATTAGCTTATATTCTACAAGTTGATTATACTACTTAATAATTTGTTAAATCCATCATTCTTTAATTTGTTTTAGTAATAAGTTGCTTCAATATTATTAATCCATAATCATTTGAAGACAAATGGGTAATTTACCCCCTTAAACAAATAAGCTAGAAAACCATCTTCAAATAAGCTTATTCAAATTAGCTTATAAACATAAGCTAAAAAATCTAAACCAAACACCACATTAAGCTTATTTTATAAAGAAAAGCTAAAAAAGTTATAAGCTTTACTAAAAAAGCTAGGCCAAACACCCCCTATAAAAATAAAGTTAATTGGAAATAAACAATCTTACATTTTTGTGTATTCGCTAATGACTATCCAGTCTTTAAAATTATCTATCAACGATCCAATTGTTTTACTATTTTTTTCTCAATGGACCTCCGTTAAAAAACAATTAACGTTGTTAGTTTTTTTTTTGAATTTCAAATCGATGTTTCAGGGCTTTTGATCGGGAGAAGAATACGAGTCAACTGTTGTAAATGAAGTAAAACTTACCTCGAAACGGTGATCCAATTCCATTTATAAAACAATCGAATACCATATGTGCAATTTAAACTAGTTTTGACTACATTTGTCTTATGGGCTGTTTTGTTCATTCAGATCTGGATGATTCAGATCTAAATGAGCATCTGTTCTATTCAGCAACTACATGAGTCTGAATGATTCAGACCCAAATTTTAATCATTCAGGTGTTTTTTTAGTATAGAACAAAACAGTCTGAAGTCTGAATGAATCATATGGTTTCATTCAGATGTAAACAAACAACTCTTATTCCTATTCAAATTTTAATTAATATGTAGATTCCAATTCCAATTCTAAAACAATCTGTAAACCAAACGTCACTTAACTGATACTCCATCCGTCTCATTAAAGGTGTCTGTATTACCTTTTTTATTTGTTTCGTTACAAAAGTACACTCTCAAATTTTATTAACCAGTTTTCAAATTTACCATTAACACATACAACTAGTATTAATAAATAAACATTGTATTTTTCAAACTATAACAATTTTAACGAGACGGAGGTGGAGGTAGTAATTTACATACCCACAAAAACCACGAGGACCAAACTTATACATTCACCGTATTCATAACCACTCTCCACCACTCACCGGCGATCAAATTAGGGTTTCAACTTTCAACATTCAACACCCAATGGATCAATCCTTCCTAATCATGCTCTCCAACCTCCTCCACCTCCAAAACCACCTGGACCCCACCACCTCCTTACTCTCCGACACCACCACCACCACCACCCCATCCTCCCTCCTAACCACCACCTCCGCCGCCCCACTCCTATTCTTCACCATCGCCTCCGTCCTCTCCTTCATCTCCACCGCCCGCAAACCCCGTCGCACCCCATCACCACCACCCTCACCATCCACCACCTCCCAATACTCCGTCGCAGCCTTCCGTGCACTCTCCACCGAACGCATCTGGCACATGGAAGCTCCATTACGTGACGCCCAGTGGCGCTCATTGTACGGCCTATCTTTCCCTGTATTCACCACAATTGTTGATAAATTAAAACCCTATATTGCCCAATCCAACCTCTCCTTACCTTCCGATTACGCCGTTGCCATGGTTTTATCCCGTCTCTCCCTCGGGCTATCCGCGAAAACCGTAGCGAAACGATACGCTCTTGAACCGTACCTTGTTTCGAAAATTACTAATATGGTTACGAGACTGTTGTCGACTAAATTGTACCCCGAGTTTATTAAGATACCCGCCGGGAGACGGAGGCTGCACGAGACCACGGCTGCGTTTGCCGAGATCACGTCGCTTCCGAATATATGTGGTGCGATTCATAACACGCATATTCGTCTGCATAGTTTGCCGTCGGGTGTGACGAATCCGAATGTTTATATGAATGGGTACGGGTTTAAGTCGATTCAGCTTCAAGTGGTGGCGGATTGTAAGAAAATTTTTTGGGATGTGTGTGTGAAGGCGCCGGGTGCGTTTGATGACGTGTCGCATTTTCGGGATAGTTTGCTTTATAATAAGTTGATTTCCGGGGATATTGTGTGGGAGAAGGTGGTGAATGTGAAGGGGCAACCGGTGAGGCCGTATATCGTTGGGGACTGGGTTTATCCGTTGCTGTCGTTTTTGTTGACGCCGTTTTCGTGGAACCGGACGGGGAACCCGGCGCAGAATACGTTTGATGAGGGGTTGATGAAAGGGAGGAAGGTGGTGGAGGAGGCGATTGGGTTGTTGAAGGGTCGGTGGAGGATTTTGCAGGATATGAACGTGGGGTTGAATCACGCGCCGCAGACGATTGTGGCGTGTTGTGTGTTGCATAATTTGTGTCAGATTGCTAGAGAGCCGGAGCCGGAGTTGTGGAGGGAGCCAGAGGAGAGGGGGCCGGTGCCGAGGGTGTTGGAGAGTGAGAAGAGTTATTATTATTTTGGTGAGAGTTTGAGGCAGGTGTTGGCTGATGATTTGTACCAGAGGCTTTCTTCGAGATGATGGTTGGTGGTTCTTGTTTAAGGTTGGTCTTGTCTTTTGGTTTTGTTTTTTTACTAATATTGTTGTAACTTTGTTCTAGGATGATTAAAGCTTTTGGTGGTAATAAGTAGTGTGTATGTGAACTGGTTGGTATATGATCTGTAGTTAAAAGCTAACTCAATTTCTGAATGCATAGAAGATGTTTTGCAGTCATATGTTGTGTCATGTTTGATCTCTTTTGCACTTGATGTTGAAGTTGAACTGCCCCTAGCCATAACTGTAAGTTTATGTTTTGAACTGATTGGTTCGGTTAGTTTTTTGTTTTGTTCAGTTGTATGTTAATTGTATAGAACTGTTTGGTTAACCCGCCACCGGGCTTGATTTGGATTGGCTTAATGTGGTTAAATTTGGTAAAGAATTGTGTTTGGGAAATGTAAAAGGCTTCAACAAATTTAATCGAAAACCGATTAAACCGAACTGATCTACCCGTTTGAGACTTGGGTCAGTGGTATTAATCGGATTTGGTTAAACTCGACGGGCCTGGTGTCATTTCATTGTTCACATCATGTTTTCTGCTAACTAAAATATAAGCAGCAGCAGTGAAACGTACAAGCAGTGCAAGATGACAATTAATTTGCAGTGTGCAAATGGTTCTAGCTCACGCATAAAGCAACATTTAGTAATTTGACACCAGTAAAACGAAAACCCCCGTCTGAACAAACCACATTCCTTGCAAAACCAACCTGATCCCGCACGGCGCACGCTAACCGAGTATACTTCGAATTTAGGGTTCTCAATTCAAGAATTGTGGAAACTGCATACACAGATTGGGCCAAGCAATATATATCATAATATCAGTTCTCAATTCCGTGTGAATCTTTCTTCTGGATATAAAACTGAAAGAATTCTTCAAGAAAACCAAATTCAAGCCTGGCCGGATAGCAAATCGAACCTGTAATTGCCCTGGGTATCGAGTATATTGATCCTGTAGTCTACGCCTCTGTTAATTGCAGATGCTCGCTATATTGGTTTGAATTCTGATTTGTTTCGGTCAACTAAAAAATCAACAGGTATCAAATTCGCTGAGAGAGAGCCGCCTGTTACGAAGAGTCACTTCATATGATAACTGATTGGTTGGGAAATAAGAAAGGGTTTTTTCAATTCTGAAAGATTATATTTATCATAACATGAAATTACAATGGGGGATATATGCAATTTAGTTTTGGGTTGAGTAAATATGCCGTTAGTAAAGTTTAAAAGTAGATTATATGCAATTCTCCCAAATTATGCAATCAATAACTTTTTTGTTTAAACATGTCAAAATAAACTGATGTCAGGAATAGTTGTTATTCTAAGACCATGTATAGTCATAAAATGTATAGTCATAAAGCCTCACGCTCAGCCATTATACGACATGTGGCGCCCACTCAGAGTTATGGTTTTATACGAAAACAGGGTGTAGTCATAAAGCCCCACCCCAGGCGTTATGCGCCACGTGGCGCCCAGTCACCATTAATTGTTTTTGTTTTTTTAAAAATAATAATTCATTTAAATAATAGATATAAAATTTAAAAACTACATTAAAATTAAAAAAAATACATTAAACGGATGTAGAAGTTTTAAAATTCATTCTTATATCAACTTTGGCATATGGCATCTCATTCATAAATACATTTTGTTTCAAATTTTTTCTATATACAAACCATAGGGACTAAACATATGAAGGTTTCAATCATATCAACACCCAAAATAATAAAATACAAAAATAGCAATCAATTTCCTTCTATCTAGCACACCAAAACCGTAGCTCTATCTCACCTCCACATCTCCTCCGGTTTATGGCGGATCTCAGCCAGATCACATCCTAATCACCTCGAACACGTATGACGGCGACGGCGGCGGATCTGGATCTTGTGCGACGGATCCGGCATGTAATGGACTGTGCGACGGGCGGATCTGGATCTTGTTCAATACCCATCAGTTGTTCAGCAAAATTAACGGTCAAATATGTTTGAAATTCGTGCCATTCAAGCGTTTTGTAGAAAACGCCGGAAAGGCCGCGCAAAAAGCTCCATTACGGGTGGTCTAAAAAAATGATCAAAAATGTGATTTACAAGACAAACCTATAAAATTTCTAGCATGACAGCATTTCTACTTGAAGGCTTGAACATTCTGAAATATCAGAGAATAAAATCATAATAAACCAAAGCTAGTTATTCAGAATAACTGTTACAAGATCATTAAATTATAAATAATCATACAATTTATATACAAACCTTCTGTTAGTATCATCAAAAGGGTCTCACACTCCACTTAGTATCTAAGACTGATCAATACATCGTATAGCTCGTGGCTGTCAGATCACCCAACGGCTCGTTAACATGTTAAGAACTCAGGCTGATTAAGTTTGAGCTCACTGGCCCGAGCCAAGTTCAAGTTGAAGGTAGCTCACTCATAAAACTCGAGTTGGTTTGACTCGAGTAAGTCACCCATTGGCTCGCTTAACAAATTTGCGTTTTTCATTGTATGTTAAAGATGACACATTAATCATGATAACTGAGCATATTCAGTTCTCCCACTGTTTGGAAGAAGCCCATCCTTGGCCATTTCAGAAAGAATCTTGAACACTGCATCCATGTTCCCTTGTTTATGGTTTATCTCAACAAGCGCTTTCGCCACCTCAGCGTCCGTAACCTCACAACTTCTCAACACATTTTCTATAACCTCACTCGACTCCACAATCATTTCACCTTTCACAAGCTCTTTCACCAACGCAATGACCGTTGCAGTATGAGGTATAAACCCATGACTCACCATCTTTTTATAAAAATCAAAAGATTTCCTCAAGTTCCCACCTTTACAATGACCATGTATCATAACATTATAAACAGCTTCATTGTGCACTTGTTTTCTTTGAAGCATTTTATCAAACACCTTATCCGCTTCACTCATCAAACCTTTCATACAGAACCCTTTTATAAGAGCTACAACACTTTTCATTTCCATGTTACCACAATTCTCTATTAGAGTATTGTAGGTCACATCATCCGGAACCGCATTATCATAATACAACTTGAAAAGAATCTGTTTTGCTTCATGTGTTCGTGCTTGCTTACTAAGCCCGTTAATCAACACACTGTAAGTCACAACATCGGGTAGCAGGCCTTTATTAATCATTTCATCATGCAGCTGTAACGCGCTTTTTGTATCTCCTTCTACACAATAAGCGTTTATTAAAGCCGTGTATGTACATTCATCGGGTGGTAAACCTAATCCCAACATTTCTTGGAACAAATCACAAGCTTCGGTTAGTTTCCGCTGAACACAAAGACCTTTAATTAGTGATGAATATGTAACATGATCGGGTTGAACACCTTCTTTGACCATTTGGCGTTTCATTTCAAAGGCTTTATCGAGTTCTTGATTTCTACAAAAACCGGTTATGATTGTACTATAGCTTACAACGTCCGGGGATAATCCGATTTTACTAATATCATCAAGAACGCGTAACGCATCTTCCATCTTCCCGTCTATTGTGTGCCCATGAATCAAAGCGTTATAAGTCACGATAGATGGTAATAACCCGTTCTTTTTCATTTCATCCAACAACTTATAAGCTTCTTCCATGAACCCCTGTTGGGAGAACCCGTCAATCAATGTTGTATAAGTTCTAGCATTCGGAAACAACTTCCTTACACGCATTTGTTCTAAAAACCCCATAGCCCGGTGCAGGTTTCTAGCTTTACACATACTATTAATCAAAGAAGTATAAGTAATAACATTTGGAGACAACCCATTACTCGTCATCTCATCATGCAAAATGAGTGCTTGATGGAAATTACCTTCTTTACAGTACCCATTCACAAGTGTATTATACGTCACTTCATCAGGAACAATTCTCTTCCGCTTCATCTCTTCAAGAACCCGACCCGTTTCTTTCATCTTCCCTTCTCGACCCAGCCCGTTAAGTATAACATTATACGAAATCACATTCGGCTCCAAATCCCTCTTGGACATTTTATCAAACACCTTGAGCGCATCATCAAGTTTGCTCAATTTACAATAAGCATTAATTAACGTGTTATACGTAACAACATTCGGCAAACAACCATTCGTTTGCATCTTATCAAAGAACTCCAAACCCTTCTCCAACTCATTAACCGCACAAAACCCGCGAATTAATATATTATAAGTAAACACATTTGGCGAAACACCAGTGTTAATCATATGCATATACATTTCTTCAACTAATTTAATCGGCTCGTTCAACCTGATAACCGCATCGAGAACCGCGTTATACGAAAGCACACCGGGCATAAACCCATGGGATTTAGCTAAATGAATTGTATTCAATCCCCTTTTAACCAATTTCAAATTGGAATATGATTTCACCAACAAATCGATAACCGAAGAGCTCGAATTACAATCAAAGTACGTGTCTTTAATCAAATTGAACACCATATCTCCGGTTTCATCGTCCTGGGTTTTAACGGCTACGTCTTCGGCAATGGACTGGGCTGTTTTGTAAAGCTTGAATCTTGTGAGAATGTGGATTGATTGGCAGCTGCATTTGAGGTCGAAAAATGGGTGTTTTCGAGCCCAATTGATGAATGATAGGATTAGGGTTTTGTCGAATTGGGAGTGGTGGAGTAAATAGGAAGCTGATTGAGGGGTGAATTGGGAAGATAGAGGGTTTAGGTTGTGTGTGTGGTGGCGTTTGAGGATGGAGATGGCTTTTCCGACGAGATTGACATCAGGCGGCGATGGTGACGGTGGTGGAAAGGAGGTGACGGTGGAAAAGTGTAGGTTTTTCCGGTAGGGTTTAAGGGTTTTCATTTGAGAGAAAATAAACAAGGGTGGCTGTCAACGTGAGTAGATACCGCATAAACTATTCGTTTATATTGTTATCGTTGTAACGGTGACGGATCTAGAAATTTATGTAAGTGAAGTCGTAGGAGAGAAAAATAGGTCGGGTCAAAACAAAATGTTTAAGGCACTCATGGTCTGGGGCCAAGGCATGCAAAACTCGGCCAAGGCAAGCCATAGGTTCACTTAGCTGGATAAGAAGAGGAGGTATGATTTATTTTATAATTGTTAATTTACTTCAAAAGTATTTATTATAATCTTTCCTTAAGCATTTTTACAAAAATTTGATTTCTCAAAACTCGATTAATCCTTATTAAAACTAAATGATTTATAATTGGAAACTTAACAAACCTAAGAAAATAAATAAAGACTTCATGTCTTTTATAAATTTAGAGACATACACATATGTCTTACATGATGGTTGGACAACTTTTTAAATTTGAAGACATATACACATGTCTTACAAAAAATTAATAAACAAAGAGTTGTTGAACAACTTTCATACAATTGAAGACTTATCCATGTCTTTCACAAAGACATATACACATGTCTTACAAAAAAATTAATAAACAAAGAGTTGTTGAACAACTTTCACCCGCATAAACTATTCATTTATATTGTTATCATTGTAACGGTGACAGATCTAGGAATTTATGTAAGTGAAGGCGTAGGATAAAAAAAAATAGGTCGGGTCAAAACAAAATGTTTCATGCATTTGATCTTAGTCGGGTTTGGTTGAGTGGGTTTGGGGAGGGGGGGGGGGGCTTGGCTCTCGTGGCTTCAACATGTATCCGCCCACGTATGTATATACGTGTAATCACACTCTGTACACACACATGTCACTATCTTGACGCATATATTTGTAACGATCTTCTATACATACGTATATCAGCCTCTATATGTCTATATAACATTGGGTTTAACCCATCACAAAGGTGTTAGCGCACGCTCTATATACCTATAAATCCTTGTCGTAATAAGTTTTAACATACGCTCCACATACACACACGCACACGTCATTGTTAACTTAGTGTGACGTTTTCTTTAACACTAACACATAGTTTAATAAGCAGGTTATATGACACGACATGACACGTTTAACATGATTAAAGATAAATGGTTAATAAACACAAATGTCACAACACCTTTAACAGTGTGTACCTAACACGAGTATTGTCGATATTCACTAAACTTGGTTATAACATACAATTAACATGATAAAATTAAAACCAACAATATTACAATTTAAATCAAATTTAAATTATATTCAATCATTTATAAAAATAAAACATATTGTCATTTTGATTTTGATAAATATGTGATAAACACAATATGTATTCTTATTAACCTATTTAACACAATAAGTTTAGCATGTTTTATGCAAGTAATAAACAGGTTAAACCGATTAAACAAAAACACCTTTATCGGTTTAGCTGAACAAACATAATGCTTCACCAGTTCACTGTCTTCACTCACCAAACCAAGAACCAACGAAATGCAACTGAACACCACTTCTCAATCTCAAGACCACCCACCATTCATCTTCATCCTCTCATCCATACCCACACCTGTTAAAGTTAAACCTTACTTACCACCCATGCGCACAGCCTTAACCATCCTCCGCTCACTCACCACCTCCTTCCACCACCGCCGTATCATCACCCAACGCACTTTCAACATAACCCACAAACCCCACGCCCAAAACCCACCTCGTATGTCCTTTCTCACTCGCTCCACCGACCAATCTTCAGTCAGTCATTTCGTCGAACACTTGGCGGGCGAGGAAGAGAATTGGGATTTTGATAAAAATAACGAATTGTTCACCTTTGATGCCGGGTTTGGGTCGGGTGTTGATGATTTCAAGAAGTCGAAGTCGAATCCGACACTTGATGTGAAGGAATTGGATGAGCTGCCTGAACAGTGGAGGAGGTCTAAGCTAGCTTGGTTGTGTAAGGAGCTTCCGTCGCATAAGCCGGCTACGCTTGTTAGAATATTGAATGCTCAACGAAAGTGGGTTAATCAAGACGATATGACTTATGTTGCGGTGCACTGTATGCGAATTCGCGAGAATGAAACCAGATTTAGGGTAAAGTTTGTTACTTTAATTATTACTAATACTTAATTATATAAAATTATATAAATTTGTTTGTTTGTTTTGTTATTTAGTTGAAATATTTGGGTTTGGTTGGTTAATTTTCAGGTTTACAAATGGATGATGCAACAACATTGGTTTCGTTTTGATTTTGCGCTTGCTACGAGGCTAGCGGATTTAATGGGAAAAGAGAGAAAATATTTGAAATGTAGGGAGATATTTGATGACATAATTAACCATGGATTAATCCCTATGGAATACACGTTTCATATTTTGATAATATCCTACCTTAGTTCATCGAACAGAGGTTGTTTAGATGAAGCGTGTGTTATCTACAACCGGATGATTCAGTTAGGCGGTTATAGTCCCCGACTTAGCCTCCACAATTCTCTTTTCAAAGCCATTGTAACCGCACCAGAAGACATCTCAAAACGGTACCTTGATCAAGCGGAATTTATATTCCATCAAATGGTGACATCTGGATTCAAGATTCATAAGGATATCTACAGTGGTCTTATTTGGCTTCATAGCTATCAAGATGAGGTAGATAAAGAAAGAATTGAATCTTTACGAGCCGAAATGCAGTTATCTGGAATTGAAGAGAGTAAAGAAGTGTTTGTATTTGTTTTAAGAGCTTGCTCAAAAGACGGGGACGTTAAAGAAACCGAGAAAACATGGAAAAAGCCTGTTAAGTCAGCTCAAAGCATTCCTTCTCAAGCTTTTGTTAATAAAATGGAAGTACATGCAAAAAACGAAGAATATATGAAATCTTTAGAGGTGTTTAAAAGTCTCCAAGAACATTTAGGTTCAGCTAGCACTTCAGGATTTCATAAAATTATAGAAGTGTTGTGTAAAGCTCGAGATGCGAAGCTTGCAGAGTCTATGATGAAAGAATTTATTGAAAGTGGTAAGAAGCCATTAATGCCATCTTTTATCGATTTAACGAACATGTATTTTACATTAGGCATGCATGATAAATTGGAGTATACATTCTTTCAATCCCTTGAAAAATGTCGTCCAAATCGTACCATCTACAATATATATCTCAAATCTTTGGTACATATTGGTAATCTTGAAAAGGCGGAGGATGTATTGTGCCAAATGCAGAATCTTGAGGATTGAAGAAGCATGAAATGAATCTAACCTGATCCATGACGATGTTCCCCGGTCTTCGAGATGAACGAACCACGACTCGATCTTCTTCTCCGATAGCTTGAGATCTAACCAAATCTCGGATCGTCTTCTCCGCTCAGATCTGCAATGGCTTTTGGGGGTGTGGAGGTGACTGCTAAGAAATCTCGAGGATCTCTTGTTTACAGACACAAAAATGGTTATGGTGGTGGCTCTTATTGAGAACAACAACCACCCTTAATAAGGAGGTGGAGACCTCCTTATATAGGGAGCCTCATGGCCACCATCATGGTACCCTAATGGGCCTAGCCCAGTTAGGGTTACCTCCACAAAACCCCCTCAGCCCAATAATATTGTATTAGTCCATATAATAAAATAAGACAGACATAATAAATAAAGGTCGTAAGCCGGGTTTAGTACCATACCCCTACAAGCCCCCCAAGTCCAGTGTTGCTCCTAGGCGTGCAAGCGTTTAGGTGGAGCGCTGGACTTCATAAGGTGTGTTAGGATATGAGGCGGTTTTTTCCCCTTTCTTCGGCCTTGTCTTTATTGTCTTTTAGTTTTGAGAGGTTTTCTCCATGATGGTGACATGTTGTGATCCTTATGATAATAATGGTGTAGAGCTATAAAATAATGAAGCATGCGCGAGTTGCGGCTTATGAGCTATAATATGATGATAATGACTGGCCCACAAGGGCCTCTTCTACGCAGGATGACTATCCCGGCTTGTCTTCAAAATAATAGTGGAGTCACAAACGGCCAGATAATAATAACAGTGTCATAGGTGCTTGTGCGACTCGTAGCCGAACCTGCAAAAACATATCAACTAAAAGTAGATGTATTACAAGGTTCCCAGCCTCGGGCAAATTATGAGGTGTGCCCAACCTACGTTGGCGCGTGGCCGTTTGGGATATTATTAGGCTCCCGACCTTTATGTTTGGCGCGTGGCCATGTGGGATATTATTAGGCTCCCGACCTTTATGTTTGGCGCGTGGCCATGTGGGTTTATAAGGATTCCCAACCTTTAAGTGTGGCGCGTAGCCGTATGGGTTTATGAGGATTCCCAACCTTTAAGTGTGGCGCGTAGCCGTATGCGTTTATGAGGATTCCCAACATTTAAGTGTGGCGCGTAGCCGTATGGGTTTAGGAGGATTCCCAACCTTTAAGTGTGGCGTGTAGCCGTATGGGTTTATGAGGATTCCCAACCTTTAAGTACGGCGCGTATTGAGGACCCGCGGATGCGCATACATGGCAGTAGAATGCTGATTCGCGGCGCGCATGCATGACGGCATACTAAGGATCCGCGGATGCGCATACATGGCAGCAGAATGTTGATCCACGGCGCGCAAGCATCACGGCGGAGCATGGATATTTCCGCGGTGGCGGAGTTCTTCCGAGACTGTTAACTTTAGTTGCTCCGGTGGTGATGGAGGAGCACCGATATGCGTGTGTGGGTGACCTCCAGCTGTTTGGAATTTATTCTAAGGAACACATATGTGACCCGCGGTAAGTGACCCTTAGCGTTCATAAAGATCCGCGGTGATCGGTGTTCGTCTAACGGAGTGTTGATCTGCGGTGCGCGCATGGATGGGGGCGGAGTGGTGATCCAAGGTCGCGTATGCATGGCGGCGGAGTGGTGATCCGCGGGCGCGCATGCATAGCGGCTGAAAGTTGAGCGCACATGCATGGCGGAGAGTTGAGTGCGCATGCATGGCGAAGAGTTGAGCGCGCATGCATGGCGGTGAGTTGCGCACAAGCATGGTAGAGGGTTGCGTGCACATGCATGGCGTTGGAGTCTTCTACGTAAAACCAAAAGCATGGAGTCGTCTTTCGAACTCACATGGTGGTTTCCGCGGGCGCGCATGCATGGCTGCGGAGTGAGGATCCGCGGGCGCGCGTGCATGGCGGCGGAATAGTGACCCGCGGGAGAGCATGCATGGTGGCAGTCTTGATCCCGGCGGTGCGTACGTATGGTGGCGGAATGGCAGAAAGTTGAGCGCGCATGCATGTCGGGAGTTGAGCGCGCATGCATGGCGGAGAGTTGAGCGCGCATGCATGGCGGAGAGTTGAGCGCGCATGCATGGCGGGAGTTGAGCGCGCATTCATGGCGAAGGGTTGAGCGCGCATGTGCTTTGCCTTAGTTGTGCTTAGGTATTTTTATGGTCCAGCTGCGCAATACGTAGGATGGATGCTATGAGTAATTTGATCAAAGGCTCATATTATTGGGCTAAGGCCCTAACGTTTTAGAGTTAAAACTCGTTAACGCGTCTGAGCTTGAAGCTCGCGCATGTATGTTTTACTTCGTTTTATTTTTAGTTTGATGTCAATACAATGTTGTCATATTGCTCAAAATTGATAAAGGGAAGTGTGAAACATGTATGCAAAAGGTAATAGAACGCATGTTAAGAAAAAATAGAGCGTATCATTATTCATAATGGCTTAAAAAGCCTTGATTACGAACTTGACAACTTTTACATGAAACATTTTCTAAGTTGTGCTGCGTTCCATGTGCGCGGGATCTTCCATAGGTGGTGGAATGTTGATCCGCGGCTGTGGCATAGCGGCGGAGTGGTGACTCGCGGGCGCGCATGCGTCGCGGCGAAGTCTTGATCCTCGGCAGTGTGCATGCCTGGCGGTGGAGTCTTCTGCGTAAAACCAAGGACATGGAGTCGTCTTCCGACCCACATAGTGGTTTCCGCGGGCGCGCATGCATGGTGTCACGCAGGTGTTGACCCGCGGTAAGTGACCCTCGGCAGTGCGCATGCGTGGCGGCGGAGAGAGGACCCGCCGGCGCGCATGCATGGTGGCACGCAGGTGTTGACCCGCGGTAGGTGACCCTCGGCAGTGCGCATGCATGGCGGCGGAGAGAGGACCCGCCGGCGCGCATGCATGGTGGCCCGCAGGTGTTGACCCGCGGTAAGTGACCCTCGGCAGTGCGCATGCATGGCGTCGGGGTGTTCCTCCGATGCGGCGCATGCATGGCCGGGAGAGTTCGTCCGCAGCGCACTTGTATGGCGTCGGAGTGTTCCTCCGATGCGGCTTCCTCTAAGGCGGCGCATGCATGGCGAGGAGTGTTCCTCCGATGCGGCGCATGCATGGAAGCAAAAAGGTGATCCGTGGGCGTACATGCATGGCGGCTAGTTGTTCCGCAGGGCGCCTGTTCATGGCGGCGGAATGCATCATCCAAGGCGGCGCGCATGCATGATGGCGGGTCGTTGATCCGCGGGGTCGCGCATGCAAGGCATCGGAGCATTCCGCCGTTGTTGGTTTCATGGCGGCGCGCTGTTGCCTCAAGGTGGCGCGAATGAATGATGGCAGAATGTTGATCCGCGACGGTGTGCATGCATGGTGGCGATGTATTGAACCGCGGTGGCGCATGCGTAGTAGCGATGTATCGAACCGCGGTGGCGCACGCGTGGTGGCGATGTATTGTGCCGCGGTGGCGCATGCGTGGTGGCGGCAAAGTCTTCCACAAGTGGTGGAGTGTTGATATGTGGCTGCACGCAGCATGGCGGCGAAGTGTTGACGCGCGGCTGCGCGCATGATGTATGAAGGCGTAGTGCACTATCAGCAGCGGCGCGCAAGCATGTCGGTGGAGTGCAACATGTGCATGGCGCGCATGCATGGCGGCGAATTGTTTATCTGCGAAAGCGCACGCATGGCGGTGTAGAGTTGATCAGCGGGACACGCATGCATGCACGGTGACGCGATGATCCTTAGCTCGCATGCATGGTGACGTATTGTTGAAACCCATCGGCGCACATGAACGGTGGTCGGGTGCTTACCTGCGGAGCTTGCAGGTGACCCGCCTTGGTCAGAGTTTGTTATGTCGGAGCACGGCGCCCATGAATGGTGTCGTCTTCCAAGCTCATATTGTACTTTTTTTGACCCGCATGGGGTCGTCTTCCAACCCGCATGGGGTTTTGATCCGTGGTGCGCATGCATGGCGGCGGAGCGGTTACTCGCGGGCGCGCATGCACGGCGTCGGGAGTCTTGTTCGCTGGAGCGCACGTGATGACGGAGTACTGATCTGCGATGGCGCACGTGCGGCCATCACATTTTTCCGCGATGGCGATGGCGCAGTATATGATGTCTCTTCCATTTTGAGGATGAGAGAAAGTTAGATCTATGATTTTAAACCTAAAATCCAGATCTATAACCTAGATCTAGATCTTTTTCAGCTTCATTTTTGCACAGATCTGGAAGCATCTTTTAGATCTATGGATCTTTTTGAGCTTTAATAGAACAAATCTTGAAGCATCTCTCTGTAAACTTCCAGATCTGGATTTTTCTTGGGAGAAAGAAAATCACAGATCTAGAATAATGGATGAACAGATCTGAGAACCGAGACGAAAATCGAAGGGTAGCTCGTTGCCGGTCCCACGGATGGCGCCAATGAAGAAGCATGAAATGAATCTGACCTGATCCATGACGATGTTCCCCGGTCTTCGAGATGAACGAAACACGACTCGATCTTCTTCTCCGATAGCTTGAGATCTAACCAAATCTCGGATCGTCTTCTCCGCTCAGATCTGCAATGGCTTTTGGGGGTGTGGAGGTGACTGCTAAGAAATCTCGAGGATCTCTTGTTTACAGACACAAAAATGGTTATGGTGGTGGCTCTTATTGAGAACAACAACCACCCTTAATAAGGAGGTGGAGACCTCCTTATATAGGGAGCCTCATGGCCACCATCATGGTACCCTAATGGGCCTAGCCCAGTTAGGGTTACCTCCACAAAACCCCCTCAGCCCAATAATATTGTATTAGTCCATATAATAAAATAAGCCAGACATAATAAATAAAGGTCGTAAGCCGGGTTTAGTACCATACCCCTACAAGGATGTTGGTGTCAATTCCAAATCTTGCAATCTTATTGTAAGAGGGTATTTAGATGGTAGAGAGTATGTTAAAGCAGAAAAGATGTATGCTTTAATGAAGGAGAAAAAATTTAATCTTGAACCTGATTTGGTTGAAAGTCTTGAAAGGGTTTTGAGTTCGAATGAAGAAGTTGTTAAGAACCCGGTAACGTTAAAGCTTAGCAAAGAACAAAGAGAATCTCTTGTCGGATTATTGTTAGGTGGTTTAAAGATTGAATCAGATGAAAAAAGAAAGAATCATATGCTTGTTTTCAAGTTTAATGAGAACTTGAGTGTACATAAGGGTTTAAAGAGACGTATTTGCAACGAGTTTCACGAGTGGTTGGATTTGAGTAATGAAAAAGATGACCAGTTGACTACAGTCTCACACTCTTATTTTGGGTTTTATGCTGACCAGTTTTGGCCACAAGGTCAACCGGTGATTCCAAAATTAATTCATCGGTGGTTGTCACCGCGAGTTCTTGCATATTGGTACATGTATGGGGGGTATAAGACATCGTCTGGAGATATTTTGTTTAAGATTAGAGGAAGTGAAGACGGTGTTGACCGAATTGTTAAAGCTTTACAGAAAAAGTCTTTGACTTGTAAAGTCAAACGCAAGGGGGGAGTGTTTTGGATAGGTTTACTTAGAAGCAATTCAATATGGTTTTGGAAATTGGTGGATCCGTACATTGTGTTGGAGTTAAAAGATCTTCTGAAGCCGGAACAATTATCCTCCGGTTTAAAGGAAGAATCCCAAACGGTTGACTTTGATAGAAGCGATTCTGATTATAGTGAAGATGATGCATCCTAGCTATTTTGTTTGGATTTTCATGATGGTATATCTTTAAACAGTTTACTAGGGTTCAAAATCTTATGATCTTATTGATAGAATATCGTTTTGTGCATATCTAATACTGCATTTGCTATATATAGTTTTATGAAGCACTTGCACCATGAACATGATTGAGGCCTAAGTTAGCTGTACAGGTATTGAAGAGTAGTTTTGATATGTTATTATGTTAAAACACTATAATCTTTATTATACGAGTGCATTGATCTTGGAGTAGCATCTAACAATCGTGTCATAGTGATATTGAGTGTTTGCTTTATGAAGAGCTCGTATGATATATCGCTTATTCATCAGAGGTTGTAAAACATCTACACGATCTGACTTCGACACCACCACCCACGCCACCATCCGGCATTGAGTCGAGCAGGAGTTGGGTATTGATTTGTTCGATAGAAAAGCCTATATCAGACAACAAATCGATTTCTATCTTCAATCTCATTATATCGATGCTCAAGTATCCACAACCTCATGATCACTAAATACTCTTTTGCTTTTTTAATTTAAAATAAAACAAACAACTAAATTTAAAAGCCAAATGTTTAGGAACACATAAGGCTTTTTCCATTTCTCCTTATTAACAAAGCCAAAATGAAGGTTTTCAATAAGTTGAAGTTTGCTAACTTATCTCTTTATAGGTTTAGAATGCCCGTTATATCATTTTTGATCATTTAAATCAATAAGTTAAATCAAACACTGGTTTAACAATTTGTCTTATATTAATCCACACATTTTTCTGAAATCTTTTTATTAAAAAGTCATAAAACTTTTATATAAAAAAGTCGTTTTTTACCTTAAATATGGAATCCCAAACATCCCCTACATACAAAATTCAAAATTATAAACTCATCATTCACTCTCACTTTCCGTTTCTCTTTGACTATCACTTGCTCCTCAAATACTCACAAACCTTCTTCAATTTTACATTTCTATTTCTCTACTTTTTTCAAAATCTCCATTTGTAAACGCTCTATTTTGGTTAAAAAAAGTTGAAATTGATTGATTGGTTGAATTTTCCTGAAAAATATGGTGACTCCCAGGTAGGTCTTTCAAACCCAAGATTAATTCATGTTTTTTTAGGATAAAAATTGGAATGGGTTTTACACAGGCACGGACCTGTGTCGCGGGTTTTAACAGGTTTGAGTTTGAGCTTAACACGTTTCGTGGTCGACCTATTTTTTTAAGACGTGTTAAAATTTGTGTCCTAAAATGTTAAAAGACACATGATAATAGATTTTTAATTTAAAAAAAATTAATAAATATGCACTCCTAAAGTATTAAACCTAAAGTCATACGACATTTCACTAATTCCCGTAAGAACCCGCTATTATATTTTAATGTATATTTTAATGGATGTTATGATTTGCTTTTAAGGATTTTTGTTTTAAGTATGGTATCGATTTGTGGCTTTTTGTTTCATATATGTTAAAGATTGTGATTTTTTTTTCAAATATGGCATTGTTTATGTGTTAATTAGGACTTCTATGCTTGTTTTGAAAAATTTTGTTTCATTACACATGTATTATTCATTGTATGTTTAAACAAGTCCCTTAACAGGTCTTAACAGGCAGTCTTAACAGGTTAACCTGTTACTAAATAGGTTCGTGTTCTTGTTTGGAAAAAATGACACGATTAGTTATCGTGTCGTGTTTGTGTTTAGTACAACAGGTCATCGTGTTTTATCGTGTTGCGTCTGACACATGTTTTGACTGCCTTAGTTTTACACGGAAAATAAATGTTTTATTTTTTTATGTTAATGTAAATTTCAGCTTTGTTTATGGCTTTTAACACCGGTTAAGCTTTAGGCGTCAATTACACTTTTTAAATGCGCGCATTTCGGTGCAGGTTACACGTGCGGAGCCGGTTACACATACTGGGCTGAGAAACGCGCCTCCAGTGCCACGTAACCCGGCTATCTGCACGAGTTACACGTGTTTAATGCTGGTTGAGCAACCCATAAGGACCTGTTTGAAAAATAACACCAACCCATTCTAACCGGTTCCATTAGAAAAAGGTTGTCTCAATCAACACAATCCGACCGGAATAATGAGAAAAACCACCCATATCAACGAAATGCGCAATTAATATAGACTGTATTTAGGTTAGTATTGTTTACCGAATGCTGATAATAGTTGTTTTTGTATAACATTCCTGATATCACTCAAACTGTATCATGTATTATGAAGTAAAAACAACGAGGCGATTGCAAATGCGAAGAAAATAGGAGGAGATGTTTCGAAACCATGGGCACTCTCTCCCCAACTTCAAAAGCTTACCGGAGAGCCTAAAATGATTCCAGCTGAGGTACAATTCAACATAAATAACAGACACTATGTTTTTATTTTATTTCTTTTAAACTTCTTGTTTGGTTGTTCAGGTTATGAAGAAGATATGGGCCTATATCAATAAGAAAGATTTGCAAAATCCAAAGAAGAAACGGAATATTCTTTGTGATGAAATGTTGTATGAAATTTTTCGTGTCAAATCTATTGATATGGCTGACATGTGTGAAGCCCTTAGCAAACATCTATGGCCAGTAGAAGGGGAAGAAGGTACTGTCTATATACATATATATATATATATACATATATATATATATATATATATATATATATATATATATATATGCGCACACACAGACACACACACTTGGTGTTAATTAAGCGTAATCTCTGTAACAGTTATGTGATCATACTTTATTCTGAAAATGCAGTTACAGTTAAAACTTCAGGTAAGAAGAAACAGAATAAACGAGTCAAAGAAGGTAATTTTGGGTGTTGACTAAGCGCATTTTGATCAATGTTGAAGAAATATTACTAACATTTGTATATTGTTCTCTCAGATGAACTGAAACAAAAGGCAACAAAAAGTCAAAGGGAGGACCTGTTTCTCCAATTCCAGTATCTGATGAGCTGGCACAGTTTTCCGGTACGGGTGAACACGAACTATCTCGTTTAGAAGTCCGGAAGAGAATGCGGGAATATATCAAGCAAAATGATATTCAGGTTATTCATGATTCTGTTAAGATTTTTCAATCCAGTTCTATTTTTGGTCAAAGCCCGTTTAGATCTGAAAATTGAAATTTTTTTCACAGGATCCGTCTGACAAACGGAGTATTCCGTGTGATGATAAATTAAAAGAACTGTTAAAGGCTGGCTCCTTTGCTAATGTCATGGTTTCAACGCCTTTGACAACTCATTTTATCGAAGACAAAGAAACACCTTCAGATAAGAACAAACAGACCAAGCGAGTCAAAGAAACACCTTCATATAAGGACCAACAGAATAAAAGAGTCAAAGAAGGTAATTTTGGGTGTTGACTCGTTTTTCTGCGTCGCTCGTTGTTTTTTATTAACATGTTGTCTGATACGGTCCCATATCTTGGTCAAATCAGTTATTAAATGAGGTGATATTGGGTTAATGAGTAGCTGAAATTTAGGACCGATTATTATTCTATAATTAAATGGTAGCTAAAGTTTAGGGCAAGTTATTATTCTACTAGTGCTTATTATATCTTTTGTTCTAGTGAGGAGGATGTCAATGTTTATGTTTATGAATTGACTTGGTTAAAATCCTTGTAATGGAGATCTAATCCTTCTCGAATAGTATTAATTGGAGAATAGCCCGTCTCAAATCGGGCCAACTATCATTTAATTTCTTGTTTAAGTTTTCGGTTTCTATCATTGTCTCTTCTCTTTTGCTGCAGATACGGGCCTACTTGAAATGACCAAGAGAGGAGGGAATGCGTTCGAGTTTGATGTGATACCCGTCTTCAACCTTGACCCGCTTCCAAACGATACCAACGATCCTCCTCCATCCATTGGGCCTACTCTGGATTCCGAGGAAAGGGACAGTGTTCGGATGAGGACATGGCCTACAATGACCTTCCTCTTCTCAGCGAGGAAGAAAGAGTGTGCAGCCTTTTCATCCAAACTGGAACTTTCTCAATGGTACCCTTCTAGACAACCCCGACTCCGTCAAGCAATTTCTTAATTTCGGACCTCCTCCAGCTGAAAGAATCATTGGTCGTCACATGGCCTCCCAACAACTCTCTGACGAATATGCCCAATCTTTAGCCACGAACTTCGTTAGTGGCGCTGAGATAAACCACCGAATGATATGGTATGAAGAAGCTTATCGGCGAGCTTCTCGAAGAAATGAGAAACTGAAGTCCGAATTGAAAACAGTCGTGGGAGATAAACTTTCTTTACTGCAGACACTCACTTTACTCGAAGAAGATAAGCTACAATCGGCTACCCCACAGTCCCGTCTTTCAAAGGAGATAGAGATGCTTCGCCCCAAAGTCAAACGGTTGTCTTCTGATAATGATGCTTTAAGGGGGCTTGTGGTGCAACTGGAGAAGCATAAGGCTGAAGCTTCTTCTGAACATGGCCGACTCTCTGCTGCAGTTGATGCTGCTAATCTTGAACTGGATAAGTCCAAGACCACCGCTAATGAGCTTTCGGTCCGATTGAAACGTCAGGAGGTATGCTTCACTATTTAATTTTTTTCTCTTTTTTATTCTTCATAAATCTTTACTTTTATTTATTTTTCCATATAGGAGGAGATCTCGAGGCTTTATGAAAAAGAGCAGTTATTGTCGCAGGAGAATTCCCGACTCCTAGAATCGTTGGAGCTAAGTAAACTTGAGGTTACTAAGTTAGAGGACGAACGTTCGGGCTTACTTACACGTCACGAGGAGGTTCGGGTGGAGCGAGGCAGGTTAGCCCACGACCGGCACTGGCTGATAAGTGAAGGGTTTCAACAGGTTTTTGAGCGCGTCCGAGATAGCAAAGAGTGGCTCACATTGGTTGAGAACATTAGCCGGGAATCAGTAGCGGCTGGCTACCAAAATGGGTTAATAGCCGGATATCAGCATGCTGCTGCTGGGGTTACTGTTATCAGGAACACACCTCATTTCCTTCCATTGGCAACTGTTATGAACAACCTCACCAAAGCTTATAACACCCTGCAATCCTCTGGGCACTCCTTGGTGGACCAGATATCGGTTTCTTCTCATCAGCCTTTGGATGTTATTCGTTCGTTGATCGACAATCGTGAAGCTTTAGCCCTGCCTCTTTTTTGAAGGAGTTACTGCTGACTTGCTCCTTTTTTTTTTTGCAAAACTTATAAACTATGTATCAGCCTTATTATGCTGTAAGTTAAGACTAGAATGCTAAAATATCAACTTTTCGTCCTTTTTTCGTACGCGCAGCAAACCTACAAACACAAACCTTCCTTTTATACGTGCAACAAAGTCAAAACTTACGTAAATAATCATAGTGTAGAGTAACGCCGGGCTAGATACACGATCTGGCTATACATCTTATTAATTTCTAACATTTACATAGCTACCTTCTTATAACCGAACCGAAAACCGACGAAACCGAAACGAAATAAACCGAATTAACCGACTATTGGGTATTTTTTGTGCCCTCATTTAACCGAACCGAAGTATTAATATTTTCATATATTTCTAACTATTATACCTCCATTTCATGTTTTATACATTCTTTTTGTATATTTCTACCTTCACTTATTGAATTTATACCTCCATTTCATGTATGTCTAAGCAAAAACTTTATCCCAAATTTGGTATTGGTCATTAGCAACCGACAAACTAACCGAATAAATCGAAATCAAATGGCTAATAAAGTTGATTAACTGATAACTTTGGTTATGGTTTTGGCTAATAACCGAACCGAACCAAACTAAACCATATACACATCTACTTAATGTAATTACATTCTAACATAGCTAGCTACTTATTTCATATTTGAACAAAAAAATATTCTTTTTTTTCAAATTTAAACACTTTCTTTTTAAAATCAAAAGGTGTTTAATTACTTTATATAATATAGAAGGATCCAATTACAATATAGAGGCAGGTAAGCGGACAACAAGCTGCGCCGCCACCCCATTTTGAATGGCAAAACCGATCCTACTGAAAACAAAGTTATCGTTCTTCGGCGTCGTTGAGTTACTATGCACGACCCGTTGAACTCTTTTTAAAAACGTATCAGCATCAGGGGCAAGGGACCCAAAAGTATCTAAAGCAAAAGGAATGAAGGCATGTTGATTCTTAACACACGCTTTCTCGTGCTTAGCAATTTTTCTTGCTTCCGCCTTAAGCACAACCTACCTAGCAACAAACCCATTGTCCCTAAGCCTGACGAGAGGGGACACCCCAGTAAGGTCCACACAAGCATGTTTCCCCCGCCCATCCAAACACAAGAATGTCCGCCGGTCAGAGGGTAGACATTCCTTCACTCGAATCCGACAAGAAATTCACATGAGCCTCTTTTCTTGCCAAAATTCCCGCTCGTTTTAATATGGGCCACATGAAATGAGCATATAAAAGAAATGAGCTCCACAAAATTGGACCCCAAATCTTAGATTGAATAATAATGAATATTAGCCCCTTCTTTCATTCCTTGAGTGTGGGATAATAATAATAATTGAAGAGGTATGTACCCGCATCAACACCGAGCGAGGCGGGTCAACCCACAAGATATAGACAAGAGGCTTGAAATCAAGACATTATGAAGGCACAAAGCCAAAACCTATGCGCATGGCGCATATCACATATGCTCACGCATATCACATATGCTCATGCATCACATGCTCAGGCATCACATATGCTCATGCATCACATATGCTCAGGCATCACACATGCTCACGCGTATCACATGCTCACGCATATCACATCTGCGCGTGGCGCATCCGCGCGTGGCGCATATCACATGCTTGTGCATATCACATCTGCGCATGAAACATCTGCGCGTGAGAATAAAGAGAAGACCTCGCGCATCCTCAGGATAGGCGCATATCACACATGCACATAATCAACCTCGTCCTTATCCAAATCAGGATTAGGGCAACCTTGATTGTGCACGTCAGACAACCTTCCAGAAGGTATCTTTTTAAGGAATAAGAATATGCTGATGTTGACAGCTGCCAATGAAAGGTGGACAACTCAGCAAAACCCATGTGCAATAATCAATGAAAAAGCACCAGGTGTCCCAAGGACACGTGGCGCGAAGCAATAGGAGGAGGCCAAAAAGGCCCTAATTGGGTCTGAGCCCAATCATTGGAAACCCTAGCACTATAAATACCACATCAACTCCACAAGGAGAGGTACACCCTATTACACAGTATTCAGCTATATTAAGCAATACACTCCAATTTCCTTACTCTCAGATTATTATCTTCTCCTACAAACTCTTATTCTCACACCGGAGGGTTACCCCAAAGAGGACCCCTCTGTCCCTTTCTGAGGGGTAAGTTTACGGTGCTGTTCATTTTGTAGGTGGAAGAATCCAGATTCCAGAGAACCATCGGTGAAATAGCATAATCACACCCGAGGAAAGTAGATCATCTACCAGTGAGTCGATCCACGTTTCTTCATTTGGCGCCATCCGTGGGACACGAACGGCAACAAAATCTCATCAGTTCTCTAAAAAAAAAAAAAAAATTTCACCATGGTTTCTGGTGTTCGTAACGTCGATCAAGTTCTGGAGGATATTGAGCGTGAGGATGTTAATGGGGGACAGCAGTTTCTGAGGGTGCCGAGTGATTCTACGCGCACCACCAGTAATCATCCTTTCATCACAACTCCTCATAGCCAGACTGAAACTCCTCCAGACGATCTCACGTTCCAAAATCTTGCCGGCGCGAAACAAAAAGGACCAATGGGTCCAGAAGATGAAACCAATGACCCTAAAGAATGGCTCATAAACGAGCAACGACATCTAATGGACAAGTACAATGAGATGGTCAAAAACAAAAAGCTAGCCGACTTAACACAAAGGCTAGCGTTTGACAAGCAGACCGTTCAAGGAACAAAAAGGGCGTGCGCGCCGGAAGAGGGTCACTCTGTTCACACTGAACACGCTGAGTTTAGTGATGAAGAAGTGCACAGCATGAGGAAGACGCGAGATACTCATGCAGGAGGCTCACAGCTCCGCGCGCACGTGAACATGGCGCCTGGAGCCAAAGCCGATCTGGATCTGTACACACCATACAGCCCACCAGTGAGAGGGCAAGTGGACGTAACCACACCGTACAGGCCAGCCATCTTGGTGAAACATTCAAAATTCACTGAGCGCATCGCGAAGGCCCCCATTCAGCACAAAACCAAGATGCCAAGTGGTTTGGGCAAATATGACGGCACAACAGATCCAGACGATTTCTTACAAGGTTTTTACAACACTGGAAACCTAGAAAGCTGGACGATGCCAACATGGTGTCACATGTTTGCTCGCTGCCTCACGGGCGCGGCGCGTGTCTGGTTCGAAAGCTTGCCGACTGGGCAAATCGATGGGTTCGAGGAACTATTGGAAAAGTTCCAAGCCCACTTCGTACAACAGCGCAGACACACGCGTGACCCTGATGACATCATGCACTGCGTGCGCAGGAATGATGAAACGATTGAAGACTACATAACTCGTTTCAATCAGGAGTCTCTGGCAATCGGAGGTATCACTGAGCAACTATTGCGCGTGGCCTTTATACAAGGCGCGCGCAGCGATCAACTCCGCCGAGCTCTAGTAAGCAGAGATGGCATGCCAACCACTTGGGCCAAGCTAATGGAAGCATCGCGAGTCTTCGCGAGAAATGAAAAACAAATTGCCCAAGATAGAGCGAGAGAAAGAGGGCATCAAGCAGAGGCACCGCGCAACAACGAAAGAAGGGACAAACAGAACACTGTATGGTCCAGGTTGCAACCAACCAGTTTTTCTCCCGCAGAAAAGCAGGCGCAACCAAGCTCACCTCAGCCCCAAAAAGACATTCGTAATCGCGAAGGTGATAAGAGGGAAGGCGGCAGAGATCCTAACAGACCTCTGCCAAGAATATGGACTCCCCTCACAAAAACGCCTTCACAAGTGTTAAGCACTGAGAATGTCCAGTTCAAAAGCCCCAAGCCACTACACTACAAGGGACCATCAAACAGTGGCAAGTATTGTGAGTTTCACAAGTCCACAGGACACAACACTGATGCATGCCATCACTTGAAGGATGCAATTGAAAAAGATGTGAAATCAGGCAAGCTGGCTCACCTGGTGAAAAACCCAAGACCAGAAAATGAACAACCAGAGGGAGCCTCTGCCAGCAAAAAGTTCAAAAGAATCTGTGTAGCCGAGGGAGGAAGGCAAGGGCAAAAATCAAGAAAGAGAAGTGCGCAAATCCAAGGAGATTGGCGCGAGCAACAAGTAATCTTCCCAAGAATCAGGGGAGGCCCTTCTATCAGCAGTCCTCTTGTCATCACTACACACATTGCTCATTATGAAGTGTCAAAAGTCCTGGTGGACACTGGCAGCGAATCAGACATCATGTATGAGCAATGTTTCAGAAAACTGGATCCGGCAGAACAAGCAAGGCTCGAAATTGTGAATGCACCAATCTCTGGTGTTTCAAATGAAATCATTCATCCCCTAGGTCAAATACAATTTGAGCTAACTATGGGGGATGAGAAACACAAGCGAGCCGAAGTTGTCAACTTCTTGGTCTTGCCCACCACTTCTTGCCACAATATGATCTTGGGTAGAGGAACGATTGCCCAATTTAACGCCATACCGTCGCCAGCGCACGGCGCGTTGGGGTTCCCAACACCAACAGGTGTAACTTTTGTATACCGAGATCATTTGTGTGCAGTGATAAGTACTCCGCGGGAAGGGAGAATGAAACTTCCAATGGCAGACAACGCGCCAGAGGAATGGATTCTCAACCCAAAATTCCCGGAGCAGACAATCACAATTGGCGCTACGATATCAGACGACACGAGGTTGAGAATGAAAAGATGCTCACAGCATATATGTCGGTCTCCGCGTGGCAACACTCTGATATGACTGGGGTTCCGCGAGACCTGGCGCAACATTCTCTCAACACGTTCAAGTCTGTAGAGCCAATTGCTCAAAAGAAGAGAGTCATGGGGGATGAGAAGGCGAAGGCCATGAATGAGCAGGTTGAGGATCTACTGCGCGCGAACATCATCCGCCCGATACGATACCAGACATGGGTAGCCAATCCTGTGATGGTAAAGAAAAGTAACGGGTCGTGGAGGATGTGCATTGACTTCAAGGACCTCAACAAAGCGTGCCCAAAAGATTGTTACCCCCTCCCAAACATCGACGCAAAGGTGGACTCCGTGGCGCCATTCAAGCTCAAATGTTTCCTGGATGCCTACAAGGGCTATCACCAGATTCAAATGGCACCACAAGACGAGGACAAGACTGCCTTCAGAACCGACAAGGGAGTTTTTTGTTACACAAAAATGCCCTTTGGTTTGAAGAATGCGGGAGCCACCTACCAAAGACTTATGGATGCCGTTTTCAGCGAGCAAATTGGAAGAAACCTAGAAGTCTACGTGGACGATTTGGTGATCAAAAGCAGGGAGGAAAAACAAATGCTCAAAGACATCGAAGAAACTCTTGGGCGCCTAAAGGAAGTTAACATGAAGCTCAATCCGAGCAAATGCACTTTCGGCGTACAAGAGGGAAAATTTCTAGGTGTAATGGTCACCAAGGACGGTTTCAAGGTGAACCCAGAAAAGGTGGAGGCCATCCTTGACATGCCCTCGCCATCCACCATGAAAGAAGTCCAGAAGCTGAATGGTAGATTGGTATCAATCAACAGGTTCCTAGCGAATCATGCAAGCAAATCTACCTCATTTGTCAACACATTGAGAAATTGCTTAAAGAAAAGCCAATTCAAATGGACTCCTGAGGCCGAGCAAGCTTTCAGTGAGATAAAAGAATGTTTGATAAATCTGCCCGCGCTCACAGCTCCACTTCCTGGTGAAATCTTGACATTGTACCTATCAGCAGGAGAGCGCGCCATCGGCGCAGTATTGTTGGTGGATCGCAAGGGAATCCAAACGCCAATATACTATGTGAGTCGGGTGCTGACAGATCCTGAGACGCGCTACTCCATCATGGAAAAGTTAGTTTTGTCACTAACACACGCGTCGCGTAAGCTTCATAGATATTTCAATGGTCAACCTATTGAAGTTCTAACTGGTTACAACATCCAGCAAGTCTTGCGACGTCCCGCGCTCTCGGGAAGGCTGACAAAATGGGCGCTGGAATTAGGAGAGCACACGATCGCCTATAAGCCCCGTCCAGCAATAAAGGGACAAGTCTTAGCTGATTTCATCGCAGAAATCCCCGAAGGAAAAATTGAAGAGGCTCAGCGCGAGGTAGACCCTCCGCGAGCCAATGATGAAGAAAATGTTTGGAGATTGTTCACAGACGGAGCTTCAAACAACGAAGGGTCCGGCGCAGGCCTCAAACTGGTGGATCCAGAGAATCATGAATATACTTACGCCATCGGGTTGGACTTCAAGAGCACCAACAATGAAGCTGAATATGAAGCCCTGCTGGCTGGCCTGCGCATCGCGCACAAATTCGGAGTTAAAAAGCTAGAGGCCCATGTTGATTCATACTTGGTTGCAGCACAGGTCAATGGCCTTTATGATGCCAAGGAGAACACCATGCCTCTGTATCTAGAGCAGGCGAAAAAACTCATCGAGCAATTTGACTGCTTCAGAATCATTCATATTCCGCGCAGTGAAAGCAAATCTGCCGACGCGCTGAGTAAGATAGCATCAACCAGCTTCGATCACTTTGGCAAAGATGTCAGGGTAGAAGTAATGAGCAACCCGTCGGTGGTAGCGAAGTCTGTCCTTGTAACTCATACAACCCCTTCATCATGGATAACTCCAATAATGGAATTCTTGAAAGAGGGAAAGGTACCGGACAATCGCGCACAGGCGAGGAAGATAAGACACAAGTCGCAGAACTATGAACTGCTTGAGGGTACATTGTATCGACGCTCTTATCTCGGACCACTCATGAAATGCCTAGATGCTGAGGAAGCAAGCTATGTGATCAGAGAGATACACGAAGGAATCTGTGGAATACATGCTGGCCCGCGCATGGTGGTTGCCAAGGCAATGAGCGCAGGTTACTATTGGCCAGGCATGTACTTGGACGCTTTAAAAGAGATCCAAAAATGCAAAGCATGTCAGAGTTATGCGCCAAACACCATGCGGCCAAAGAACAACTTGATTCCGGTGACCTCCGCATGGCCTTTCCACAAATGGGCAATCGATATTGTGGGTCCCCTACCGCAAGCGCAAGGGCGAGTAAAATTTTTGGTAGTGGCGGTAGACTATTTCACAAAATGGGTCGAAGCCAAGCCACTAGCAAAAATCACAGCCGAGGCGATGAAGCAGTTTATTTGGAGCCACATCATATGCCGTTTCGGTCTTCCCATGGAAATTGTGAGCGACAATGGCAAACAATTCACTGACAAGAAGATATCCAGCTGGCTCAAGGAATTGCGCATCAACCAAATTTTCACTTCAGTATACCACCCTCAGGGGAATGGCCAAGTGGAGCGCGCGAACCAAAGCTTGCTAAATGGGCTGAAGAAAAGGTTGGAGGGAGAATCCCATTCTTGGGTCGAAGAGCTACCTAATGTCCTGTGGGCGCACAGGACATTAAGCAAAACCAGCAACGGCGAATCCCCGTTCAGCCTAACCTATGGAACGGAGGCAATGATTCCAGCAGAAATTGGATGCCCATCCCATAGAGTACTCATGATGAGCAAGATTGATAACGAGCGCGAAAGGAGGTTGGATCTCAACTTGCTTGAAGGGCGCAGAAAGGCGGCTATCATCAGTGAAGCCAAATACAAGAAAAAACTGGAAAAATATTACAATCAGCGCGTGAAAGAATGCCACTTCAAGAAAAATGATTTTGTCCTTCGAAACAATGAAGCTAGCCGCGCGATACCCCCGGGAAAAATGTCCCCCAATTGGGAGGGACCTTATCAAGTCTCGGAAGAATTGGGAAAAGGTGCATACGCTTTAAAAGATTTGAATGGAAAGAAGATCCCGCGCGCATGGAACGCGGCACAGCTTAGAAGATGTTTCATGTAAAAAATGTCAAGTTTGTAATCAAGGCTTTTTAAGCCATTATGAATAATGATACGCGCTATCTTCTCTTAATGTGGATTCTATTACCTTTTGCATACATGTTTCACACTTCTCTTTATTAATTTTGAGCAATATGACAACATTGTATTGACATCAAAACAAAAAATAAAACGAAGTAAAACATACATGCGCGAGCTTCAAGCTCAAACGCGTTAACGAGTCTTAACTCTAAAACGTCAGGGCCTTAGCCCAATAATATGAGCCTTAGCTCAGGGCCTTAGCCCAATAATGTGAGCCTTAGCTCAAATCACTCACAACATCCATCATGCATGCTGCGCAGCCTGACCATAAAAATACCTAAGCACAACCAAGGCAAAGCAAATGCCGAAACATAGTTGTTAAGGTCTCAGGTCGAGGTCGCGCATGAAATTGTAATGGATATCTGAGTAACACATACTGACACGTAAAGGCTAAAAAACTCATAATTCCCTATAATAAATGCGCGATAACGTCGCGCAAAAGAGGAATAATGAAACGCCAAGGCACGTGTCAACATAATCAAGATATGGCAAAATCACTTACAATATGACAAGGATTAAGTATAATAATTTCCTTACAACCTTGTTCTTATTTCAACGTGCAAGCATATCTTATATTCAACAAGCAAACATGCAACATAAAGAGATGAATGGGGAATGCGCAAGGTGCGAATAAGGGAAAAACAAAATTTCATTCCAAAGCATTGAAATTTACAAGTTTACAAGATGAGGAGATACAAACTACAAATAAAAAAAAATAAAAAAAAAACATGAAGGGCTTCTCAATTCTCCACGTCGACGTCAGCCTCTTCATCGTCCTCATCATCGCCCTCAGCATCTGGCGCAGCCCGCTCTTCGTCATATCCAAACTGACCATAGTCAAGTTGTTCGTCCTGAATGGAGTCGCTTTCTATCACAATAGTGTCAGGAGCGGGTCCTTTGGCCACGCCAGAGCCGCTAGCGGGGGCAGCGTTCCCCGCGCAATCATCGCCGCCACCAGCTTCTTCGCACTCGTCAAGTAATTTCTTTAGCGCGCCGAGATCGGGCTGGTCAGCAAGCGCGGATATCTGCAAATCATAAGGAAAAATATGAGTACAAAAAGACTTGGAAAATAAGTCAAGGTAATCTCATTAAGGTTAAAATACCTGCCCAAGGATGGGAATGGGAGTATTCAAATACTTCTCCCCCATCTCGGCCATATCCGCGAAGACAACGTCGAGCTGGTAAGGGTAGTCGGATGGGTTCTTCTTCAGTGCGCTATATTCACAACCATCCTTGAACCCTTCAGCTCGACCCACCAAGCGCGAGGCAGCGTTGCAATCCATCACAAGGGCCTGAAACTCGTCTGAGTATTTCATCGCGTAAGCGCAACGAGTCATACCCTGTGAGATTAGCCATTGGCGATCCTGCGCGAGGGAAGAAACAGACGTCTCAAGAGTAGGAATCTGAGAGTTTAACAACTCAACAGTTTCCTTAGTCTGTTTCAGCTCCTCTTTGTCGGACGCTGCTGCCGCCAAGGCTTCTTCCTTTTCCGCTCGCGCAACATCGAGGGCTTCCTAGCTAGACGCTGCCGTCGCCAAGGCTTCATCTTTCTCAGCCCGCGCGGCCGCCAGCTCTTTCTTCAGGCGCGCAACCTCACTCTCCAATGATGATTTGTCGGTTATAGACTGGACAAGAGCTTGGTCACGCGCCTCCGCGTCCAACTCCAAGTCGCGCACTCTACGCGCGTACTTGGCCGCGTCAGCCTCGGCCGCCTGTAGCTTCTCCCGCGCAGCCTGTAGCTCATGCCCGCGCTTCACGAAGGCGGTGTTGGCACTTGCTCTGTTCTCGTTGAGCTCTGCTTGAAGTTTCTCAGCTCTCTCTCGAGCATCAGAAAGATGCCAAGCAGACACTTTAGCCTCTTGCTTGGCTTCCGCAAGAGCATCATGTACCTTTACGTAATCATAGCGAAGCTCTTGGGAGGCAGCAAAGAAAGCCGACCCAGCAAACAGATGATCGTTGAGCAAGTCATCGCGAGCGCGGCCCTCCTGAAACCTCCTTTCAGCTGGAGGCACAGAATGAGCCCAGAAATCCTCACACACACCCATGGACTGAAATGAGCTGTCCTCAGTAATATTCCATCTCGGGCGGTAAATGTGATCGGTTTCCTGCAAACACAAAGTAATGATCTAAGTCAAAACACTAATATGGAAGTCCGCGCAGCGGAGCAAAAACGAACCTATACCTGCGGGGATGAAGCAGAAAAGTCAGCGCCAGCCCCACGAGAAGACTGCGCTGCGAAATCTCGTGGCGCAGCAGGGCTGGCGCGGCCGCTGTCGGAGCCTTCAACTTGAACCTCCTCATCCTCTGAAACAGGCCTTTTCTCCTGCGACCTAGAAGAACCAAAATCAGTCTCGCGAGGAGGGCTGCGCGCAGGAGGAGGTGAGGGAGGTCTCGACGCCGCCAGATCCTTAGTAATCCCGATGAGGGGAGATTCAGCGCTTGCAGGAGCAGGAGCAGAACCAACGGCACTGGCACCGGCGCCAGCAGTGCCGCCAGCAGCTTGAACGCCAGCTATGACTCCTATGAAAAAATCAACAAAAAGAAATGGTTCATGACTTGATCTAAAAGAAAAAAGTCAGAAAATAAAAGCGCAATACTTACCTTGGCGCAACGCCGTTCGCGAGTTAAACATCGCCATGAAGTCCATTCTCCCCTTTTTTGAGGGTAAAACAGGGGACTTCGAAGCGAACTCCGGCGCAGCCTCGGCACCTTGTTGCGCCTGAGGTTGATCCACCAAGGTCGCCGGCTCTACAAACATTTGAGTGAGCAAAGATTCATTAGTAATTCTATCAGAATTGCGCTCATAGAACCATAAAGGATAAGCAAAGTATACCTGTCGAAGAGGAAACGGCAGGCGCAACGCCGCTTCCCTTTTCCGCCGCGCGAAGGGAGGAGGTAGCGGCAGCATACCTCGTGTGGACAGGAGGTCTGCCCACTTTTTGAGGCAGGGAAGACAAGGAAAACTTGGAGGTAAACTCCTGGGTTTTCTCAAGTCCCTTCGCCTGAGTAGGAGGATCCTGAACAACAGGGGCATCATCTTTTTTCTGTTTCTTACTGGCCCCTGCGCCAGTTTTCCCTTTAGCCTTACGCTTTAGTTGAGGCACCTCAGCCTCCTCCTCCTCCTCCTCCTCCTCCTCTTCTGCGAGCTCCAACTCGTAGTTCTCAAGCGCGTCTACAATACGTGCAACAGAAATGTTAGCCAAATTTGGTATTATAAAGGCATAAGCATAAGTACAAAGGCTTACCAGGCGCATCGCTGTCAAAGAGAAATCCCAGATCAACAGGGATGAACATGTGATCGAAGCGATCGGGGAAGCCAACTTCCCCAGCGCCCAGCGCGACGGAGCCACCCTCCATATGCTCATCATAGGCGGCGTGGACATACTCCTTGCTGACTGCACAAAACAAGTCAAATGATATCAGCAAAACGAATTATATTCGCGCAGAAGTAATGCAATGAGTTAACTTACACAAGCCGTCAACTTGGATAACGGGCTCAGTCGCGCTGTCGGCCCACCTCCTGCTCATACCAACCCCCACCAGCACCTCCTCGCAAATGTTCTTGGCGGGGGATGGTTCGGCAGTCAACTTTTTTACCCAGGCGCCAGTTGGGTTCTTGAAGACACCCACATCCGCAGGCGCAGAAGAGATCGCGCGCATGGTCATGCGGATGGGGATCACACCAGCCTTAATGTAAAAAAATCTCTCAGACCAGTCATGAAGGCTCTTGAAGGAAACGGTGCAGCACTTGACCTTCTGACTGCGAGGAATGAATGAGAACCAAGAATCTTGGATCTTTGGCTTGTAAAAAAATTGAAAGCGCCGAGGGTTAGGCTCCTCGCGCTGAGATTTGCACATGAACTCAAAGTGAGTCATGCGCACGAGTCCAAACGGATGGACTTGGGATATATGAATCCCATAAAATCTAAGCAGCGCACCCACAAACCTTGTCATCGGGAGACGAAGGTTGCAGTGGGTGAAAAAATGGCAATAAATGGATATATAGCCGGTGGGCGGGTCCGCCGCCGTTTGCCCGGCCGCCGGCAGCATGCAGCCATACTCAGGGAGAAAACCCTGAGAGGCGATAAGGCTGTCAAAATCGGACTGCCTCAGTTTACAGGGGATCTCATCCCACTTCTTCACTGCCTTGGTCTTCCCTACCTCCTCCGATGAGGCCTCAGCAGCCCTCTTCCCCTTGCCGGTCTTCTTCAACATAGACATTACTAACGATTTCACACGGCGATTGCTGGGGGAGATTGTGTTGTCTGGGCTATCAGACATACAACGGAGTCAGGCACAAGTTGCTTCTGAAGAACGGAAATCTGAAAGATAGGCACTTAATCGAAGGAAGAAAGAAGCTCTGAATAAACAACAAAGAAGATGAAGGATAAAAAAACTCAAAGGGCTGGCTTTTATAGGCCCAGGAGAGAGAAAATTTGGTACTGATCGGACTTCAAGCGCCTCCACTCGCAGGTGTAAGCCAACGCGAGCGCGACACGTGTCCCTGACACTGTGTGAGGGGACACGAAAAGAAACGATACAGGTGCTGCCAGAGTTCACTCGCCACCACTCGCAGGTACGGACCAACGCGAGCGCGACACGTGTTCCTGACACTATGTGAGGGGACATGAAAGGCAACTGTAGCACCTCGAGCACACGAAAAGTCTGACACGTCTCCATCACTGACGCATGTCAGCAACAACCAACCACGTACAGGGACGATTCGCTTTCAAACAAAAGGATAGAATTTCGCGCACCGATAAGTAATAAGAAGAAAAGACAAACCCTATTAAAAGAGCAAACTATTAAGTCTAATATCTATCTTACCTCGCTCGCGCGAGACAAGACACACATTAGACTGGGGGGGCTTGAAGAGGTATGTACCCGCCTCAACACCGAGCGAGGCGGGTCAACCCACAAGATATAGACAAGAGGCTTGAAATCAAGACATTATGAAGGCACAAAGCCAAAACCTATGCGCATAGCGCATATCACATATGCTCACGCATATCACATATGCTCATGCATCACATGCTCAGGCATCACATATGCTCATGCATCACATATGCTCAGGCATCACATATGCTCACGCGTATCACATGCTCACGCATATCACATCTGCGCGTGGCGCATCCGCGCGTGGCGCATATCACATGCTTGTGCATATCACATCTGCGCATGAAACATCTGCGCGTGAGAATAAAGAGAAGACCTCGCGCATCCTCAGGATAGGCGCATATCACACATGCACATAATCAACCTCGTCCTTATCCAAATCAGGATTAGGGCAACCTTGATTGTGCACGTCAGACAACCTTCCAGAAGGTATCTTTTTAAGGAATAAGAATATGCTGATGTTGACAGCTGCCAATGAAAGGTGGACAACTCAGCAAAACCCATGTGCAATAATCAATGAAAAAGCACCAGGTGTCCCAAGGACACGTGGCGCGAAGCAATAGGAGGAGGCCAAAAAGGCCCTAATTGGGTCTGAGCCCAATCATTGGAAACCCTAGCACTATAAATACCACATCAACTCCACAAGGAGAGGTACACCCTATTACACAGTATTCAGCTATATTAAGCAATACACTCCAATTTCCTTACTCTCAGATTATTATCTTCTCCTACAAACTCTTATTCTCACACCGGAGGGTTACCCCAAAGAGGACCCCTCTGTCCCTTTCTGAGGGGTAAGTTTACGATGCTGTTCATTTTGTAGGTGGAAGAATCCAGATTCCAGAGAACCATCGGTGAAATAGCATAATCACACCCGAGGAAAGTAGATCGTCCACCAGTGAGTCGATCCACGTTTCTTCAATAATAATAATAATAATAATAATAATAATAATAATAATGTTCCTTCCTTCAAACTTAAACCTAGTTTCACATTCACATTCACATTCACATTCACATTAACACACAACCAACAACAATAATAATAATCAGTTAGTTACTTAACCTATTCATCATCATCTGTATCTGTGCATGCCAATAACCTCTCTATAATCCAAAATGTTAACCGATTCAGAGCTTCTAAAACATCTCCACGACGTCCTCCGAACATCCGACCTAGACACCGCCACCGGCGCAACCGTCCGCCGTAGACTCGAGCAAGAATTAGGTATCGATTTGTCCGATAGAAAGCCCTATATTAGGCAACAAATCGATCTCTATCTTCAATCGCGTTATAACCATGGCAATACGGAGGCTCAACAATCGGATAATGTTAAGGTCGAAGAGAACGATAATGGCGGGAGTGTATCCGATGATGACGTGGAACCAGAAGAGGTAGAAGAAGAAGAAGAAAGTGATGCAGAGGAGGAGAATACAAACAGGTGTGTGTATATGTATAATATTATTGTATATTGTTAATATATTGGCCAAGTTTAGGGTTTTATTTGAGTTTGTTTATTATTTGTTCTGTTATGGAATGTGCAATTAATATATGCTGAATGTTGAATATGAATGTTATGAATTTATTGTTTTCTGTTGAACATTAGAAGATTCAAAATGTGAAGAGACCTAGTTAGCTTTGGATCTTGTTATTAGAAGCATAGCATACATCTTGTCAATGCTGTGGAACTCGCCGGTCGGACGGTGGTGTAGGGACTAGCGGTTAGTCGTATTGGAGTTTTATATGTAAATTTTAGTTTTATATTAAGTAATTTACAGTTTTATGTATACACACACACACTTTTTTATGTATATATATACACGCAATCTCTGGAAATTGCTGGAGTATTTTGCTAGAATTAAGGCCAATTAAAACTAATTTAGTCCAGATTTGACAGATTAGGATTGACTAAGTCCGACAACCGATTTTTTTGCCATTGCCCTAAAATTAAGCAGGAGTCCGATTAGCAACTAGTTGCAGATTAAATAAGATGTTTTCAACACTGTATGTCTCTGACTGAATAAGATTTTTCCAACACTGTATATTGTAACTCAGTAAACTGGCTGCAGTTAGTTTCCACATTTTTTCTGTTTAATATTCCTAATATAACCTAAATGTATCATGAATTATGAAGTAAAAGCAACAAGACGGCTGCAAATGGAAAGAAAAGAGGAGGTTTTAGCAAACCATGTGCACTTTCACCTCCACTTCAGAAGTTTACAGGAGAACCCGAAATGGCCCGAACTGAGGTACGGTTTAATATAAATAATAAAAATAATGTTTCTAAAATATTTATTTTGAGATTTTTCTTGTTTGGTTGTGTAGGTTGTGAAGAAGATATGGGCTTATATCAAAGAGAAAGATTTGCAAAATCCACAGAACAAAAGGAAGATTCTCTGTGATGAAATGTTACATGAAATTTTTCGTGTCAAATCTATTGATATGTTTCAAATGAATAAAGCTCTTAGCAAGCATATATGGCCAATAGAAGAGGAAGAAGGTAATACTGAATATTAAAAAGGATACTTTGATAACATTATGTGATCATATTTTCTTCTGAAAATGCAGTTACAGTTAAACCTTCAGAGAAGAATAAACAGAATAAACGAGTCAAAGAAACGCCTTCAGATAAGAACAAACAGAATAAACGAGTCAAAGAAACACCTTCAGATAAGAAAAAACAGAATAAACGAGCCAAAGAAGGTAATGTCAGGTGTTGACTAAGCGAATTGTGGTCAATGCTGTAGAAATTTACTAACCTTTGTGTATTGTGTTCTCAGATGAACCTGAACAAAAGGAAAAAGGAAAAAAGTCAAAGGGTTCGGGATTTGTTTCTCCACTTCCAATATCTGATGAGCTGGCTCAGTTTTTTGGTACGGGTGAACACGAACTATCTCGTTCAGAAGTCGTGAAGAGAATATGGGACTATATCAAACAAAATGACCTTCAGGTTAATTACTATTCTGTTACGATTTTCTAAAACGGCTCGTTTCAACCCAGGCCCATTTTGGTCAAAGGCCGTTTTGATCTGAAAGCAATTGATGTTTTTTGACAGGATCCATCTGACAAACGGAGGATTCTATGTGATGATAAATTAAAAGAACTATTTAAGGTTGACACGTTTGTTGGCTTCACGGTTTCAAAGCTTTTGACAACTCATTTTATTAAAGATAAAGAATAGCCATACGGTTTCTTGATAAGGTAAGTTGTTTGTTTGTTTTTTTTTATTTCATTATGTTTCGAAAAGTGTATATAGGTCTCGACTCTTGAGAATACTAACCATATGTTCATTGGTGTATTCTACTTTTTGTTTAACATCATTGACAAAAGTTACATTTTCACTTGACATTAAAACAGTTTTTTGGGATTTTGTTTTGAATTCTCTTCTTTTAAGCCTGTTAGGTCTTTTCAAGTCTGTGTAAATATGCTTTTATTATGCAATTTGGATGATCCAGTTTTGTAGAGATGATGCAATCGGGATTGTCCTAATTGGGGTGTAGTCATGTTTCACCTGGTTATATTATATTAGTATCAATATATGTTTTGTATTATGGCCGATCAACTTTACAAAGAAGTAAAAACATCTCTATATATAGAAAATAGAGATGGTTACACAGAATATAAACGGATAAGTAAAAGAAATAATATATCATAATGTATTTGGAAAATAAAATTGAGTAGTCTAAAGACTATCCAGTGTTAGCATGTCTTCACAACATAGACACTAATAGGCTAATGGCAAATGTAGCTTGGATCAAATAGTGGCATCAAGAATGTGATAAGTTTCGGTCAAGAGTATTTCTCCTTCATGCTAACTCTCTTTGCAGATATTTGTTTTGTACTCCGGTTTTTAAATTTCAGAGTCGGTGTCTGATTTAAATTTGTATCGGTTTGTTATATTCAGAACCGTTGCGTGATTCATAATCTGGATAGAGCTGTTGCTTTGATTTTTTTTATCTTTTTTTTGGACAACAGTATGTGTTTATAGAGAAATGGAACCGACAGGAAGCTGAAATGAGATACAAATAAAGAAACGGAAAAACATAAACAACATTACGATCCATGTATATGTCTCGTGTTATGTTTGATTAGCTTTAGATTGAAGCAAAACATCTCTATGTTGAGATGATTAGAAGAATATTAAACATAAATAAAATATAATAATTTAAAGTGAAAATGAAATATAAAAGTGACGAGTTTAAAGATTATCTAGATAATGTAAACATATGTCATATGTGAAGTGACCAGCAAGATAAGGTTTGTGAGCTTTACGAGCCAAGTATTTTAATGCTGAAGCTTGACTCCAAACTCTACTCAAAATAAAAAATATTATGAATGTTATATGTTGTATCAATCTGTACAGTCAGATTATTGTGTAGCAATCAGATTATTGTGTAGCAAAGTACTCTAATTAAAGAAGCACTAGAGGTTTATGTCTCAACCGGGTTAGGGTTAGGTCCAATCTCCACGACACCTAATCTGCTTAGTATGCAAAATAAAACACCGTGAGCTCGTTACGAGAAGGAGAATGTGTGTGTGTGGGGGGGGGGGGGGGGTATCTCGTAACCATCTTCCGGTAGAGGAGCACAAACCGGTTTGGGTTAAATCAGTTTGGTTTGGTCAAAAAAAGTCAAAACCGGTTTGTGATCGGTTTCGGTTCGGGTTGAAACCGATTTCTTATCATGTTACTATCGATTTCGGTTAGGGTTTTGACCGGTGTTGGCCGATTTCAGTTCGGTTAACCGGTTTGGAACTGGTATTGGTGGAAAAAAATTACAAATCGGTCCGAACCTACGGTTTCAATCGGTTCCAAACCGGTTTTGGTTCAATTTTCGAGTCGGTCCGGTTAACCGGTTTGTCTGGCCACCTCTACCTTCCGACGTATCAATCAATATAAGTTCTTAGAGAGTAATCGTAAGAGTGAGAATCCTTAAACCGTTAGTCCAAGTGTGGTATTTATAGCCAGAGAGGTAGAGAAAGATTGGTTAAGTTGTCACTATCAGTAGAACCTTCTATTCTTGTGGGGGAGTACGCACGAGGTTTCTGATTAGATGTGACAGTTGGCAGATATGGATGGTTGGTGTCCTGTGATTGGCTCTTTGTGAAGTCGTGGTTTCTCAAGGGCTTTTGGACTGCGAGTGGCCTAAAAATTAACAATTATGTGATGTTTATCTCCTCAGCGGGGGTGACAGGTCCTTCGCTTGCGGGTGGTGCCCACGGACTTCTTGTAAGTTGCTAAGGATGGGTCTGTGGGTGATGAGGGGTGACCCGTGGTAGATATCAAGACCATCTTATTGCGTATATGGATTTGTGGTGGGTTTAAGACCCTATCTCTTCACTAATGTCCTTAATTAGTTTCTAATCCTCCTGTTTAGGCATGTAAAATGTTGGGTAGGGTATTAGGGTAGGCCGTAGGGGTGTATCTAGGAGTGCAAACAAGCTGAGCCGCTCGCTAGCTACTTGATATCATATTGGTATAAAGCTCGAGACGAGCTAACCCTCATCAAGCTCGAGCCTCAAATTAATTCATTTAGTTACCGACACTCGGCCCGAGTCTTGTATGAGAAGATTGTTTAGGCTTGTCGAGCTCCATGCATTTTTAACTTTTAACTATTTTTGACTTCTATGTATTAATTGAATAGCTTCACACTTCACAAGGGAACTCGAGCCAAGCTTTGGCTCGTTTAAGATATCACACACGAGCTCAAGCCGAACTTAGGGTCATTTAAGTTTTTCCCAAATTAGCTTGCGTTGAGCCAAACCGATTATGCATCCTAGCTATCTTTTTTGGTGACAACGTATGGTTATGGAGCATGGGGGCGGTGTTTGCTTGCTGAACCGCGTGTCCACCGCCCCGGCCCGCCCCATTGTTATGGGTATGTAAAGAGTAAAAAGGATAAATAATTAGGCAATGGAGGAGTGGAGTGTTGAGGTGGACCCACCAGAAACCTCAACCGTTGATATGTGGCGAACCGATTCCTACGGCCGACACACTTGAAAAAACCTTCTTTCCATCCACTTGTTTTTTTACCTAATTTCTTTTGACACAAAGATATGAATGTTATAATATTAGCCTTAATTACAACGATATTTTTGAAGTAATATTTGAACAAATAAACAAGAGGATAAAAGGAAAGATGAAAATGTGTACTTGGATAATATTTCATTTACATTGTAGTATTATTTATACTACGTAAAAGTGAAATTGCCGACAAACTCAAATTATTAGATTATTACTTGGAGTGTTCATGTGACCATATTTTGACAATTGTGAAAAAGGTGTCATACAACTTGCCCAATTCGTCGGTGGATTCATAACACTCCCCCTTGGATGATACCTTTTCAAAACTTCGAGGTCTTAAAGTACTGCCTCATTAAAAACCTTGTTAAAGAAAAACCCAATGGGAAAAAACTTTAGCTAAGGGAAAAATAGTGCAGTATATAGCTCCCCCTCATATTGCAGGTCGTTACATTGTCCGTACATGGCGCATGCCAATATCATGATCATGTTTCCTGAATGTTGCTGTGGGAAGTGCTTTTGTGAAAAGATCAGCTGAGTTGTTGCTGGACTGGACATATCTCATCTCAACCCGATTGTCTTTAATAAGGTCTCGAGTATACTCAAAGTATCTTGGTGGTATATGCTTTGTTCTGTCACTTTTGATATACCCTTCCTTCATTTACGAGACACAAGCTGCATTATCTTCATAGATAAGAGTTGGAATTCGATCTTTCTCTAGTCCACAAGAAATCAATATGTGTCGTGACATAGATCTTACCATACACATTTTCTTGAAGCTTCATGCAATGCAATGACTTCAGCATGATTTGAAGATGTTGCAATGAGTGTTTGTTTCTAAGAACACCATGAAATCGCAGTTCCTCCATTTTTAAATACGTATCCAGTTTGAGATTTTGCTTTATGGGGATCAGATAAATAACCTGCATCTGCATAACCAACTAACCCTTCTTTTGAATCGTTAGGATAAAATAAACCTAAATCAGCAATTCCTTTTAGATACCGAAAAATATGTTTAATGTCATTCCAATGTCTTTTAGTAGGGGATGAACTGAATTTTGCCAATAAGTTAACTGCAAAAGAAATGTCAGGTCTTGTACAGTTAGTAAGATACATAAGTGCTCCAATTGCACTGAGGTATGGTACTTCGGGACCAAGAATCTCTTCATTATCTTCGCAAGGACGAAATGGATCATTGCCAACATTGAGTGATCTAACAACCATTGGTGTGCTTAAAGGGTTTGCTTTGTCCATATTGAAACGTTTTAAGAGTTTCTCAGTATAAGTTGACTGATGCACAAGTATTCCATTGTGCATATGCTCAATTTGTAAACCAAGACAATATTTGGTTTTTCCAAGGTATTTCATTTCAAATTCTTTCTTTAAAAGAGCAATCGCTTCATTAATTTCTTCTTGTGTCCCAATTAAATTGAGATCATCAACATACACAGCTATGATCACATATCCTGATGTTGTCTTCTTGATGAAGACGCATGGACAAATAAGATTATTGGTGTATCATTTGCTTATCAAATAATCACTCAAACGCTTGTACCACATCATTCCAGATTGTTTCAGTCCATACAAGGATCTTTGTAACTTAATGGAATATATTTCCTTAGGCTTTGAGCTTATAGCTTCGGGGAGTTTAAATCCTTTGGGAATTTTCATATAGATGTCACTATCTAGTGATCCATACAAGTAAGCTGTGACAACATCCATAAGACGCATCTCTAAATTTTTAGAGACTGCTAAGCTGATTAAATATCTAAACGTAATAGCATCAATGACAGGAGAATACGTTTCTTCATAGTCAATTCCTGGCATCTGAGAAAAACCTTGAGCTACAAGTCTTGCTTTATATCTTGTAACTTCATTTTTCTCATTTCGTTTTCTCATAAAAACCCATTTATATCCTACAGGTTTCATTGACTTTGGTGTAATGACAATAGGTCCAAAAACCTTTCGATTATTTAGGGAATTTAATTCAGCTTACATGGCATCTTTCCATTTGTTCCAATCTTGTCGATTTTTACAATCATCTACAGATTTTGGTTCAGGGTCATCATTTTCTTCCATGATATCACTTGCCACAGAATAAGAAAATATATCATCAATATTTTCCATTTCATCTCGACCCCACATTATATGTGATTGACCATAGTTGATTGACAATTCTTTATTGGAATCATTTATTCCTTCCTGAGGAAATGTTATATCATTTATTCTTTCCTGAGGGAAGGTTTTGTCAATCATTCCTTCCTTAGGGTCAGTATTCTTTTCAGAGCCCTTTCTTTTTCGAGGATTTTTATTCTTTGAACCGATTGGCCTTCCACGTTTTAAACGTTTTTGAGATTCATGAGGTGCATTATTATGGTTTTGCTTGCTTGGAATCTCAACTCGAGCTGGAGCATTAGCAGCTGGTATATGAGATTTAGTGACCCTGTTTATATCAGTAAATGCATTAGGTAACTGATTTGCAATTTCTTGTAGATGTATTATTTTTTGAACCTCTGTCTCACTTTGTTTTGATCTTGGGTCTAGGTGTAACAATGATGGCACACGCCATGATATATCTCTTTCTTGCTTTTTCATTTCTCCCCCTAATGCCGGGAACATTGTCTCGTTAAAATGGCAATCAGCAAAATGTGCTGTAAATACATCACATGTTAAAGGTTCAAGGTATCTTATGATGGAAGACGTTTCATATCCAACGTATATTCCCAACCTTCTTTGGGGACCCATTTTTGTGCGTTGTGGCGGTGCAATAGGAACATACACAGCACACCCAAAAATTCTAAGATGAGAGATATTTGGCTCATTTCCATAAACAAGTTGTGTGGGAGAGTATTTATGATTTGCACTTGGTCTCACACGGATTAATGATCCAGCATGCATAATTGCATGACCCCAAATAGAAACAGGGAGTTTTGTCCTCATTATTAATGGTCTAGCTATTAGCTGTAGGCGTTTGATCAACGACTCGGCTAAGCCATTTTGTGTGTGTACATGAGCAACAGGGTGTTCTACAACAATCCCCACAGACATGCAATAATCATCAAAAGCATGTGATGTAAATTCTCCCGCATTATCAAGCCTTACTATTTTAATGGTATAATCCGGAAAATCTGCACGTAATTTGATAATTTGAGCAAGAAATTTTGAAAAGCAACATTACGAGTCGATAATAAAGAGATATTAGACCATCTGCTGGATGCGTCTATTAAGACCATGAAGTATCTAAATGGTCCACATGGTGGATGAATTGGTCCACATATGTCACCTTGAATTCTTTCAAGAAACATTTGTGACATTCGTCAATTTCGGGTCACTTTTGTTATGTAAACCCGAACCGTTTGTAACCCGAACATTTCAAATATATAAAATATTAGATCTTGTCATTTAAAATATATAAAATATTGTTTTTTTTATATTATGCATTGTTTGACCATTTAAATATACCCATTTTTATGCAAACCATAAAAGAATCTTTATACCCAACCCTTCACTCCTTCCCTATATATACACACCCATCTTCTTCATTTTACTCTTGCTACATCTCCAAAAACTCTCTCAAAACTCCATAGATTCAAGGTTGTTATTTCTTATGTATTCTTGAAGTTTTGACTTCTCAAGTCAAACTAACTATAGTCTTTCATTCTAACTTGTTCATCTAACATTACTAACTCTTGAATATGGTGGTACAACATATATATAATACACACCCCTTGCTTCCTTTATTTGTTACTTCACCTACTTTGGTTGGTTAAGTTTCGAATGTCATAAGGCAAGGCTTCATGGAAGACTTCGTGTTCTTGATATATATTTACACACACATAACTTATTATACATATCACTTATGACTAACTTCTAACCCTTTAGTTTGTTCATCTTATTTACAAGTTCCATGGTGTGGGTTTGTATAAGACTAACCTCGGTTTAACCGAAACTAGTCCAAACCGGTTACCGAACTTTTGTTTACTAGTTTTGTTAAAATAGTTGTTTAAACATGTTTATTGCTAGATTTGAGTTTCAAAAATCATTTTTACAAGTTCTTTGATATTAAGCATATGGAATCCATCTATGAACTCGTTGGGAGATGGAAACCGAACTAAACCGAAACTTTTGCTTAAAAGACTTGTAGTTAACTTTTTTTGTTGTAAAATTTAAGTTTTCTTCATTTATAAACCAATATACAAGTTCTATGATATTTGGGCATGTAGAAACCATCTATGAACTATTTGTGAGATGGAGACCGAACCAAAACGAACTATACCGACTTTTACTCGCTTAAGACACACAAGTGTGTTTTTAGCTATCAAGACTTGTATATTTCTTTAAAAAATAATTTACAAACTGATTTTAATTATTTTCTTAAGTACTTGGAATAGTTGGATCCAACTTGATCTCATAACATAGTTTGGACCGACAAAACCGAACACTCGCTTAACGTGCGTTGTTAGTTCTAAACAATAGATCTACATACTTGGTTAAGTGTTAGTATGTTTTAATGAGTTATCTCATAACAATTAATATTTTGGAAAGTTGACTTTGGGTTTGACCATTTGTCAAGACCCGAACAGACAACCCGAACACTCGTTAAAAACCCGTTTTAGTATCTTTAGCCTAATGGAACTTGCATTTTAGCATTTTCCCCACCTTATTACTTAACATTGGTTAAGTAAATATTAAGGTTAGATACTTTAACCCGGTTTTGAGCAAACTTACATTTTTTTAAAAGGGTTATTATTATAAATTCTTAAATAGTTACATTTTAAACCTTGAACTTTAATTGATTAGTTTTTGCAACAATTATTTTATTTAAAGATCTTCAAGACAACTTTTCTAAATCCAAGACTTTCTTTTATTTAGGCTTCATACGTTAAACTCGTCGTTCCGGTAAATCTCCCAATAATCAATCTTTCAAGTTTATTACTTGAACGTGAGTAACTTCATACCCCGTTTTCTATCTTTTATTTTGGGGGTGACATTTCAACTTATCTAAACTAAATGTTTTATACTTGGGTCTTAAACCACAAACGTTGTTGTATACCTTACTTGAATAATTGCTCGATTTGGTGTTCTATGCTTATTTGACTATGTGTTTATCGCTTTTGGATGGTGGAACTATAAATCCTAGACCATTTGGCAACCCCTCATGGCAAGGTGTCGTTAACGTAATGCAATTAACGATAACTATAAAATCCTAAACTATTTGGCAACCCCTTATAGTTGGGTGTCGCTAACTTGTTAGCGATAACTATTTATCCAAGTTTATAGCTATTATTTATGGTTTTGTATACTAGTTTTGTGGCTTTTCATACTATATATCTATTGTTTAAACTTATGAATTGCTCACCAACCTTTGTGTTGATAAACTTTATTTTATGAAATGTTACATGTTTGCATCTAGGTTGATTATGGAGTTCAGTGAAGAAAATGTCACAAATACCGTTAGGATATTAGCAAAAATGAACAATATTTGATTTGCTATATTTTGTTATATTTTGTTGTATTTGAGTTATGAATATTTGGTTATGTGACATTTTCGATGTTGTGAAATGAAATGAGTTTGTTAAATATTGTCGCTTTAAATAGTGTCATGCGCTTATGAGCAATCGTTGCACCCCGGCATGTTCCGCCGCCTTTGGTCGGGGTGTGACAACATTGGTGTTTCTTTATCGACTTTTAATGGCGAAGGCCTTGTAATTAATTTTCCAAGAGAACAAGATGTACATTGAGACATTTTATCTATTTTGTGGATCTTTTGACCTTTCAGTGGATGCCCATGTGTATTTTCAATGATCATTTTCATCATTGTGGATCTTGGATGGCCTAATCTGTCATGCCATAAGTTTATGATACAAGAATCGCAGCAATTTTCTTTGACTGTCATATGTGCTTGAGGCACATTTATATATGTATAATGCAAACCAGAATGGAGCATTGACAATTTTTCCAATATTTGATTTTTGCTTATGATATGCAAATATTTTTCATTACTAACAGTCCTTGACTGAGTATCATATCCATTATGATATATGTTTCTGAAACTCAACAAATTTCTTGTTGATTTTGGGGAAAATAAAGCATTTTCTATTTTGAGCTTTGTACCATTTGGTAATGCTAAATTAGCTTTTCCCACTCCTTCTATCAAGTTTGTAGGACCTGATATTGTATTGATGATCCCTTTTGTTGGTTTCAGTTTATAAAAATATTTTTTAGATCTAAGTATAGTATGCGTGGCTCCACTATCCGCTATACATATATCTTCTTCATTTGTTTGATCTTGTGCTCCGGTGATTTTCATTTTAAATCTTGAAAAATATTATGAAAAATAATAAGTGTATCACGAAGACATATGATATTTAATAAGAACTTTATTTAATTGAAACACAAGTAGTACATGAAAGAGGAACTACATAATTAAAGATAATGAGAACACACTTAATAATTGCATCTAATTATAGTAGTCAAGCAACTTTGTTTCAAAGTTCCACCTCAAAGTCTTCAATGCTCAGCTCAGCATTGATATTATTAAAGTTATCAACATGGTTCACTTCTTTCTCTTTTCCTTTTAGGGAGGCTTGGTACAGTTCACACAGATGTGGAGCTGTGCGACAAGCCTTTGCCCAGTGGTTCGTACTTCCACATCTAAAACATGAAGTGCCATTGTTTTCGGACCTACCAGCTTCATTCCATTTATTTTGGTGGTTGGAATTGGTATTGTGTGGGACATGATAATTATTGGCTCTCTGGTTACGACCACGGCCACGACCACGACCGTAAGAATCATTGTTCCATTTGAGTGAAAGCTTACGATCATAAAAATATCTTTTGTCAAAATGACCACGGCCACGTCCACGGCCTCGTCCTCGACTTTGTTCCCATTTATGACCAGAATTTTTATGAGAACTTTTGTGAGCAACATGTGCTTCTGGTATTGCTAATGAACCCGTGGGACGAGATTGATGATTTTTCATCAATAATTCATTATTTTTCTCTGCTACAAGGAGTAATGCATTTAGATCAGAGTATCTCATAAAATTCTGCAAAAGATAATGTGTTTGCAAGTTTATATTTGATGCATGAAACGTGGAGAAAGTTTTCTCTAACTTTTCTTCCTCTGTTACGGGATACCCACAAAATTCTAACTTTGATCAAATTCGGTATAAAGCAGAGGTGTAATCATTTACCCTCTTAAAATCTTGGAACCTAAGACTGTTCCATTCATCTCTAGAAGTAGGAAGTAAAACTTCCCTTAGATGACCGAATCTGCTTTTCAAATCTTCCCATATCATATATGGGTTATCACAATTAAAATACTCATGCTGTAGTAATTCATCAATATGTTTATGGATGAAAACATCAGCTCTTGCTTTATCTTGGTCAGAGCAATCATTGTATTTTTGGATTGTTTCTAACACATCCATAGATTTTAAATGTCTTTTGACATTTGCTGTCCAAGACATATAGTTTTCTCCAGAAATGTTAAGTGCAGGGAATTCGAGTTTTGCTATATTTGACATTTTGTTGCTAAACATAATAGAGCAAATAATAAGATAAATATTAGAATCCATATATATCAATCAACAATGAGATACAATACATTGGTAGAGCTATAAACATATAAAAGAAAAAGAAAATGCCGAAATCTTCAGATGGGAGATTAAAAATTAGAATGAGAAGTAGTATAAGCATTATAGTGACCAACAGCAAAACCGGGTGAATTATTTTGAAAACTTTATCTTGGATAAATTTAATAAGAAGAACGTTTGTTGTAAATGAAATGGGGTTAATAATTGGTTATTTATAGTGAAAATTTATAACCGTTTTACAACAGCTATATTACCGTTTTATAACGGTAACATTACTGTTTGTATGTGTGTGCGTGTGTATATATATATAATATTAATTATTTTAAAGTAAGATAATAAATACAGTTTATTTTATAAAATATATAATTATTATGCATAATAATAAGAATAAAATTGTTAGTGTAAATAAATCTAACTTTTAAATGATATATTAGTGTGCATATAAAAATTAGAATGGTTATCAAATTTTAATAACAATGTTTATACACATTATTGTTATTACTTAGTATATGCATAGATATATTTTCAATGTACATAATTAAAGAAGTGTTTATGATGCTTATGTAGATACATTTGTGTCTATTACCTTTCTTGATTAGAATATAAGCGGCTCGTGCTGATAACGTGTTATAATATTAGCCTTAATTACAACGATATTTTTGAAGTAATATTTGAACAAATAAACAAGAGGATAAAAGGAAAGATGAGAATGTGTACTTGGATAATATTTCATTTACATTGTAGTATTATTTATACTACGTAAAAGTGAAATTGCCGACAAACTCAAATTATTAGATTAGTACTTGGAGTGTTCATATGACCATATTTTGACAATTGTGAAAAAGGTGTCATACAACTTGCCTAATTCGTTGGTGGATTCATAACAATGAATACCTTTTCGCACATATTTCCAACCATTATTGCAACACCCACTCAATATAATACAATTAAGTCACAAAATTTGTCTCAACTTTTACAAAAACATTATTGTATTTCAATCGTATAAACATACTTACAAAATATTACCATGTATATTTGTACAAATGTTATGTTCGATATGCCTGCGTACAACAGTCGAGGTTGGCGTATCGCTGGGTCAACCGATGAATTATACAAAAACATGTTAATTAAGTCCCATTAAAATTCTCTCGAAATTGGTTTAACCTGCTATGCAATCATACATTTATTTTAATACAAAAGATATTTTACACCTTTACAAAGTACAGAGAAGATTAAAGTGGATGGTAATATGGTATTCATTAGACTTAAACTACACCATGCATAGTGACTTGATTTTACAAGGTTTAAATTATTCTTAAAGTTAACAATATGGCTAAAAATCAATCTTTAATTATTATTATTATTATTATTAAAGTTAATAGAATGCCCTAAACATCAATACAAATCAAATCAATCATTTTCTAAAAGAGATAGCAAGCATTCAATCTAGATGATTCATTGTATTTATGCATGTTCATTTTCAAGGAAGAATAACTTTTTTGCTCCCCATGTGAATTTTTTAATAACACCAACTGTGTGTATCTTGAAGTACTGTATTTACAAAACATAAAAGTAAAATACAAAAAAGATAAATATCTACTCTGCTTGTTACTAAATCATGTTGTAAATATTAATTATAGAAGGCGGTATTTGTAAATATAGGCTATTAACCCTAATTTCATACAATTATTATCAATACAATCAACAATTTAACATTTATGCACACTTAAGATTTTACTATTGTCGTTGGGTAGTCGAAGTATATAAAAAAAATGTCGGCACATTTTTAATTGACAATAGACATGCTTCCAAATCTATCATTTCATTGACCCTTAGAAGGATGCTGGGGCTTTCATTTTTTTGTTGTGATCAGTCAGAACATGAAAAATAAAGCAAAAGAAATAACAGTACTAAGAACGATAATATAAATCTTAATAATCATTATGATTATTATGATAATAACAAATTATGAAAAACAAAATCTCACAAATAGAAACAACAAAAACTAATAAGTTACTAAAAACATTTTGTAAAAATTGAAAAACTACCAACACCTAAGGGACTATTTTGTAACTTTTTTCTTTGGTGGCCACAAGATATTTATCAAGAACTGTTTGGAGTGATATTATATATTCAACAAAGGTTGTCCGGTGTGTAATTAATTCAATAAGTGATTTTGTAAATAACCTTAAACCTTAAATTAAGTGGTAGTAAATGAGCAGGTGAATAATTCATGCTTTGTAAATGTTAAATTACTACTTATGAAATGAGTAAAAAATTAAAAATTGACAGAAAGCACGTGAAAAAAGAAAGTAAGAATATGAGGATGGGACAAAAGATTACCCCATTCACATGCTACATTGATTAGAATTGTTTTGTCCCCTCTTTAAACCCAAAAAACAAGAAGAGAAGATAACTGTACTATCATGTTATCTTTTGATAGTACAATAAATTTCATAAACAGATTAATTGAAGATAATAATGCACATTCATATGTGACTCGAAATATTATAGAGCATTCACGTTCGTTCATCATTTTTATCCATATAGTTTAACTACAAGTTAATTCTAACATTAAATTTTGTTCATATTTTGAGAATGTCCACATTTCATTCCTTAAATATATAAAATTTTCTTTTAAATTAAATAGTACTTTTAACAAACTTTTATAATTGCCTTTCAAAAAAAAAACAAACTTTTATAATTATATCTCTCTTTTTCACTCACAAAAGATTTATATGGATAAACTGTGGGTTGGTAATTATTAAAATTCACTATTCAACCCATATACATAATCCATATAATTTATGGATAATGAAATGTTTAAAGAATGAGATGAAATGTATTTTATTTGTCATGTTTTCTATATATATTAAAGATGTGGAAGGTTATAAAGAATGTGATACGAATTCTCTTAGACCTTATAACTAATAGTCTCACTATTCAAGAAAAAAATGATTGTTTTAACTTAATATTGATTTTGATATAATTGGTTAATTATGGGGTATAATATTGGTTATGGGGCACAATATGAGATTAGGACTCAAAACCTTAAACATGTGACATGGTTTCTATCATATCCAAATCTATGAACTAGATATGGGATCAGTGTTAAAAAAGTTTTCAAGTCTTGCTTTGCTACTTCTGTGGGGCTAGATGACAAACTTAATCCATTTTCTTCAAGTTTTCATAGATTAGGCTATTCCAACAACACAACTTCGAGTATCGATACCTCATTCATCTTAATCTGTTTTAGACATGGGTTGGTTCGTTGCGAAGCCCTCACATGATCAAGCACAAAGTCACAAATATATATATCTATATATCTCATATAGTAGATATACACTGGCGAAGGCAACACTTTTTTTTTTCCAGTAGGAGCAAAAGCTTGGACTAATTAAGATGGGTCACGTCAAAAATGGATAAAATTAAACGGATTAAATAATGATAATTAATCATTCTAAATGCATACCAAAATTCTCTCCATTTCACATTGTACTCCTACAAACACTCTTTAACTTCCAACAATTAGAATCATACTCTCTAACTCCAATAAAATCTCATACCTTAAACCAAATTTGAGTTCACATTTATTCTCACTTTATGAAGAAACGGAGTTTACTTATATTCTCATCATATGGATTAACTTATAACATTTTAACATCAATAAACAGGTCGTAATTACAGTAGAAGAGTTACTGGGCCATGTACGACTGCACGCATTGTACACACGGTCCTCCCTGGTGTTATATTTCACATACATTGCTACTTCTAATGCAAATATAACAACTTTTTAACCGATTCAAGTGACTTAAGGAATCTCATATTGTTTGACAGCCCATTTTACCCACCTTATATTATTTTTTTTACCAAAAAAGGAAAGAAGAAGGTATAATAATTGAAAATAGAAAAAGAAATATTCCCATGCCCGACAAAACCAATGGGCACCAGTAGCTTCAAACGAATCTAAACAAAGAACCCCTTCAAATCATTTGATTTCCTTACCAGATTCTTTACCCAATTTTTATTTATTTTTTCTTTTATTTTCCAACGAATATCGTACCTTTTTTTTTTAAAATATGTACCGTTTTTTTTTAAAAAAAAATTTGTTCGTGTTTACATTTAACTTTATCTTAAACTTTAATCAGTTTAGTAGGTTGTTTTTTGTTTCGATATTAGAAATTTCACAATAAAAATATATAATTTCTTCTAATGTTCCTTTTATCTTGTGAACGTTGTGTGAAGTCTTTATCTATCATTTGAATGTGTGAAGGCTCTCACTTTTATTACATTTGCATTTGATTTCTTTTCTTTGATTTATGAACTTGATGCTGTAGATATCGTTTGAAGAGGTATGTACCCGCCTCAACACCAATCAAGGCGGGTCAACCCACAAGATAAAGACATTATCAAGGCACAAAGCCAAAACCTAGGCGCATGGCGCATACAAAACATGCTCAGGCATCATATGCTCGCGCATCACATATGCGCGCGGCGCATCAACGCGCGGCGCATATCACATGCTCTTGCACATCACATATGCTCGCGCGTCGCATATGCGCGCGGCGCACAATCGCGCGGCGCATATCACACGCTCGTGCATATCACACCTGCGCATGAAATATCTGCGCGTGAGAATAAAAAGAAGACTTCGCGCATCCTCAGGATGGGCGCATATCACACGTGCACATAATCAACCTCGTCCTTATTCAAGTCAGGATTAGGGCGACCTTGATTGTGCACGTCAGACAATCTTCTAGAAGGCATCTTTTTAAGGAGTAAGAATATGCTGATATTGACAGCTGCCAAATGAAAGGTCGACAACTCAGCATGACACATGTGCTACCACATAATTACAACCAACGAGAAAGCGCCAGGTGTCCCAGAGGACACATGGCGCAGTGCGGTTGGAGGAGGCCAACGAGGCTGAGCCCAACCAGTGGAAACCCTAGCACTATAAATACAGCATCAACTCCACTTTGATGGGAGATTTCATTCACACTCAATCATTGACAGTTACAAGCAGTGATATCACATTCAATCACATTGAATTATATTCACTCACAGTCAGTTACAGAGAAAACACACAGTCACACAAATCAAGAGTATTCAGCGATCAGCAATACTCTTGAGATTCACTTACATACAACATTATTATCTTCTCAAAAAGATACTGATTCTCACGCCGGAGGGTTACCCCAAAGAGGACCCCTCTGTCCCTTTCTGAGGGGTAAGTAACGGCGCTGTTCATTTTGTAGGTGGAAGAACTCGGATCCAGAAGAACCATCGGTGAAATAGTTTAATCACACCCGAGGAAAGTAGATCTGCTACCAGTGAGTAGATCCACGTTTCTTCATTGGCGCCATCCACTGTTACAAACGGCAATCAGATCTCATCCAGATCTAAAAAATTCAATCACCATGGTTTCTGGAGTTCGTAACGTTGATCAAGCTCTGGAGGATATTGAACGTGAGGGTGTTAACGACGGACAGCAGGTTCTGAGGGTTCCGCGTGATTCTACGCGTACCACCAGCAACCGTCCCTTCGTCACAACCCCTCACGGCCAGACTGAAACTCCTCCAGACGATCACAAGTTACAAAATATGGCCGGCGCGAAGTTGAAAGGACCAATGGGTCCAGAAGATGAAGCAGACGATCCGAATGAATGGCTCATAAATGAGCAGCGGCGTCTGATGGATAAATACACTGAAATGATCAAACAGAAGAAGCTAGCCGACCAAACACAAAGGCAAGCGATGGAGAAGCAGCCCACAAAAAGGCCGCGCGCGCCGGAAGAAGGGCATTCTGTTCACACTGCACACACAGAGTTCAGTGATGAAGAGGTGCATAGCATGAGAAAGACAAGGGATACTCATGCAGGAGGCTCGCAGCTCCGCGCGCCTGTGAACATGGCGCCAGGAGCCAGAGCAGATCCGGATCTGCACATGCCATACAGCCCACCGGTCAGAGGGCAAGTGGACGTAACCACCCCCTACAGACCAGCCATCCTGGTAAAACACTCAAAGTTTACTGCGCGCATCGCGCAGGCTCCCATCCAGCACAAGACCAAGATGCCAAGTGGTCTGGGGAAATATGATGGCACGACAGATCCAGATGACTTTTTGCAAGGTTTCTATAACACGGGAAACCTAGAGAGCTGGACGATGCCAACATGGTGTCATATGTTTGCCCGCTGCCTCACGGGCGCAGCGCGAGTATGGTTCGAGAGCTTGCCGACAGGGCAAATTGATGGGTTCGAGGAACTGTTAGAAAAGTTCCAGGCCCACTTCGTACAGCAGCGCAGGCACACGCGCGATCCTGATGACATCATGCACTGCATCCGCAGGAATGATGAAACGATTGAAGATTACATCACTCGTTTCAATCAGGAGTCCCTGGCAATCGGGGGCATAACTGAGCAGCTCCTGCGCGTGGCCTTTATACAAGGCGCGCGTAGTGATCAGTTACGACGAGCTCTCGTAAGCAAGGATGGTATGCCCACCACGTGGGCCAAGTTAATGGAGGCATCGCGAGTTTTCGCGAGAAATGAGAAACAGATTGCCCAAGATAGGGCAAGAGAAAGAGCGCATCAGGCTGAATCACCGCGCAGCAAAGAGAAGAGGGCCAAACAGAACTCTGTATGGTCCAGGTTGCAGCCAATAAGTTTTTCTTCCGCGGAAAAACAAGCGCAACCAAGCTCACCCCAGCCCCAAAAGGATGCTCGTAAACACGGGGAGAGTGACAAGAGGGAGGGCGGCAGAGATCCTAGCAGACCTCTGCCAAGAATATGGACTCCCCTCACTAAAACACCTTCACAGGTGTTAAGTACTGAGAATGTCCAATTCAAGCCTCCCAAGCAACTACACTACAAGGGGCCGCAAAACAGTGGCAAATATTGTGAATTTCACAGGTCCCCGGGCCACAACACCGACGCATGCCATCATTTAAAGGATGCGATCGAGAAGGATGTAAAGTCTGGCAGGCTGGCTCACTTGGTAAAAAACCAAAGAATAGAAGATGAGCAACCGGAGGGAGCCTCTGCCAGCAAGAAGTACAAAAGAATCTGTGTGGCTGAGGGGGGACGACAAGGGCAGACGTCAAGAAAGAGAAGCGCGCAAATTCACGGAGATTGGCGCGAGCAGCAAGTCATCTTCCCAAGAATCAGGGGAGGCCCTTCAATAAGCAGTCCTCTCGTTATTACCACACACATTGCTCATTACGAAGTGTCAAAGGTCCTGGTGGACACTGGAAGCGAATCTGACATTATGTATGAGCAGTGTTTCAGAAAGTTAGACCCGGCAGACCAAGCTCGGCTCGAAATTGTGAACGCACCAATCTGTGGTGTCTCAAATGAAATCATACATCCCCTAGGCCAGATTCAGTTTGAATTAACTATGGGGGATGATGAGCACAAGCGAGCCGAAGTGGTCAACTTCTTGGTCTTGCCCACCACGTCATGCCACAATATGATCCTGGGTAGGGGAACGATTGCCCAATTTAATGCTGTACCATCGCCAGCGCACGGCGCATTGGGGATCCCTACACCAACAGGCGTAGCATTTGTTTACCGCGATCATTTGTGCGCAGTGACAACCACGCCGCGGGAAGGGAGAATGAAACTTCCAACGGCGGACAATGCGCCAGAGAAGTGGATTTTAAACCCAAAATTCCCCGACCAAACGGTCACAATTGGCGCTACCATTTCAGACGACACGAGATTGAGAGTGAAAAGGTTGCTCACAAAATACATGTCGGTCTTCGCGTGGCAACACTCCGATATGACTGGGGTCCCGCGAGACTTGGCGCAACACTCTCTTAACACGTTCAAGTCGGTGGAGCCAATTGCTCAGAAGAAGAGAATCATGGGGGATGAAAAGGCGAAGGCCATGAATGAGCAAGTTGAGGACTTGTTGCGCGCAAACATTATCCGCCCGATCCGATACCAGACGTGGGTAGCCAATCCTGTGATGGTAAAGAAAAGCAACGGGTCATGGAGGATGTGTATTGACTTCAAGGACCTCAACAAAGCATGTCCGAAAGACTGTTACCCACTACCAAACATCGACGCAAAGGTGGACTCCGTGGCGCCATTCAAGCTCAAATGTTTCTTGGATGCCTACAAAGGCTATCACCAGATTCAAATGGCACCACAGGATGAAGACAAGACGGCCTTCAGAACCGACAAGGGTGTTTTTTGTTACACAAAAATGCCCTTTGGTTTAAAGAACGCGGGCGCCACCTATCAGAGACTTATGGATTCTGCTTTCAATGAACAAATCGGAAGGAATCTAGAAGTCTACGTTGATGATTTAGTGATCAAGAGCAGGGAGGAGAGACAAATGCTCAACGACATCGAGGAAACTCTTCAGCGCCTAACGGAAGTTAACATGAAGCTCAACCCGAGCAAATGTACTTTCGGCGCGGAAGAGGGGAAATTTCTTGGTGTAATGGTCACTAAGGATGGTTTCAAGGTGAATCCTGAGAAGGTGGAAGCCATCCTTGACATGCCTTCACCAGCCACCATGAAAGAGGTTCAGAAGCTGAATGGTAGATTGGTGTCAATCAACAGGTTCCTAGCTAACCACGCCAGCAAATCTACTCCATTCGTTAACACCTTGAGGAACTGTTTGAAGAAGAGCCAATTCAAGTGGACGCCTGAGGCTGAGCAAGCTTTCAATGAGATAAAAGAATGTCTCATAAAGCTGCCCGCGCTCACAGCTCCACTTCCTGGCGAAACCCTTACATTGTACTTGTCAGCTGGAGATCGCGCCATTGGCGCAGTATTATTGGTGGATCGCAAGGGGATCCAAACGCCAATATACTATGTGAGTCGAGTGCTCACAGACCCTGAGACGCGCTATTCCATCATGGAAAAGTTAGTTTTGTCGCTAACACACGCGTCGCGCAAACTCCATAGATACTTCAATGGTCATCCTATTGAAGTACTGACTGGTTACAACATCCAGCAAGTCTTGCGACGTCCCGCGCTCTCCGGAAGGCTGACAAAGTGGGCGCTGGAATTAGGTGAACACACGATCACTTATAAGCCCCGTCCAGCAATAAAGGGTCAAGTTTTGGCGGATTTCATCACGGAAATCCCAGAGGGAAAGATTGAAGAAGCTCAGCGCGAGGTAGACCCTCCGCGAGCAAATGATGAAGAAGATGTTTGGAGGCTATTCACTGATGGAGCCTCCAACAGCGAAGGGTCTGGCGCAGGTCTCAAACTGGTAGACCCTGATAATCATGAATATACTTATGCTATCAGGTTGGACTTCAAGAGTACCAACAATGAGGCTGAGTATGAAGCCCTGCTGGCTGGTCTGCGCATCGCGCGCAAGTTTGGGGTTAAAAGACTAGAGGCGCATGTTGATTCTTACTTGGTAGCTGCTCAGGTCAACGGCCTATATGACGCCAAGGAGAACACAATGCCTATGTATCTAGAGCAGGCAAAAAAGCTCGTTGAGCAGTTTGACTTCTTCAGAATCATACACATCTCGCGAAGCGAAAACAAGTCCGCAGACGCGTTGAGTAAAATGGCATCAACTAATTTTGATCACTTTGGCAAAGATGTCAGGGTGGAAATAATGAGCAGCCCGTCAGTGCAAACGCAATCGGTCCTGGTAATTCATACAACTCCTTCATCCTGGATAACTCCAATAATGGAATTCCTGAAAGAGGGGAAGTTACCGGATGATCGCGCACAGGCGAGAAAGATAAGACACAAGGCGCAGAACTATGAACTACTTGATGGTACAGTGTATCGGCGCTCTTATCTTGGACCGCTCATGAAATGCCTGGATGCGGAAGAAGCAAGCTATGTGATTAGGGAGATTCATGAAGGAATCTGTGGAATTCACGCTGGTCCGCGCATGGTGGTTGCCAAGGCGATGAGCTCAGGCTACTATTGGCCAGGCATGTACTTGGATGCGCTAAAAGAAATCCAAAAATGCAAGGCATGTCAGAGCTACGCGCCAAACACCATGCGTCCAAAAAACAACTTGATTCCAGTCACCTCAGCATGGCCTTTCCACAAATGGGCCATTGATATTGTGGGGCCCCTGCCGCAAGCGCAAGGGCGTGTGAAATTTTTGGTAGTGGCGATAGACTATTTCACAAAATGGGTTGAAGCCAAGCCACTAGCAAAAATCACAGCTGAGGCGATGAAGCAATTTATCTGGAGCCACATCATTTGCCGTTTTGGCCTTCCTATGGAAATTGTGAGCGACAATGGCAAACAATTCACTGACAGGAAGATGTCAAGCTGGCTCAAAGAATTGCACATCAACCAAATCTTTACGTCCGTTTACCATCCTCAAGGGAATGGCCAAGTGGAGCGCGCGAATCAAAGTTTACTAAATGGGCTGAAGAAAAGATTGGAGGGAGAATCCCATTCTTGGGTCGAAGAGTTACCTAATGTCTTGTGGGCGCACAGGACATTAAGCAAAACTAGCAATGGCGAATCCCCGTTCAGCCTAACTTATGGGACAGAGGCTATGATCCCAGCGGAAATTGGATGCCCATCCCATAGGGTACTCATGATGAGCAAAACTGATAACGACCACGAAAGAAGGTTGGACCTTAACTTGCTTGAAGGGCGCAGAGAAGCGGCTATCATTAATGAAGCCAGATACAAGAAAAAGCTGGAAAAATATTATAATCAGCGCGTTAAAGAGTGCCACTTCAAGAAAAATGATTTTGTCCTTCGAAACAATGAAGCTAGTCGCGCAATACCCCCAGGAAAAATGTCCCCCAATTGGGAGGGACCTTATCAAATTTCAGAAGACCTGGGGAAAGGCGCGTATGCTTTAAAAGATTTGAACGGAAAAAAGATACCGCGCGCGTGGAACGCGGCACAGCTTAGAAAATGCTTCATGTAAAAAGTTCAAATTTGTAATCAAGGCTTTTAAGCCATCATTAATGATGATTCGCGCTATCTTTCAATATTTGTCGCGCTATCTTTCAATATTGGTTCTATTACCTTTGCATACATGTTTCACACTTCCTTTATTAAATTGGAACAATATGACAACATTATATTGACTTCAAAACAAAATAAAGCGAAGTAAAACATACATGCGCGAGCCTTAGCTCAAACGCGTTAACGAGTCTTAACTCTAAAACGTCAGGGCCTTAGCCCAAAATTACGAGCCTTAGCTCAAACACGTTAATGAGTCTTAACTCTAAAATCGTCAGGGCCTTAGCCCAAAACAAAGAGCCTTAGCTCAAAACACTCACATACATCCATCTTACACCCCGCGCAGCCTGATCATAAAAATCCTTAAACAAAATTAAGGCAAACTACATGCCATATCATGTTAAGGTCTCAGGTCGAGGCCGCGCGCGGAACCATAGTGGATATCTGAGTAACACAAGCTGACATGTAATGGCTAAACTCATACTTCCATACCGCGTGACACCAACGCGCGAAAAGGAATTAACGAAAAATTAGCGCGCATGTCAGCATGAGCAAGATACTGTGAGAGCCACAAACAAAATAGAACAGAGGTTAAGTGAATAATTTCCTTACAACCTTGTTCTTATTTTAACGTTCAAGCATATCTTATATCTATACAACCAAACATGAAGAGATGAATGGAAATGCGCAACATACGAAAAGGAGAGAACAAGTTTCATTTCATTGGATCGAAATTTACAAGTATCATGAGTTACAAACTACAAGTATAAAAGATAAATATACAAAATTTGATGATGGGCTTCTCAAGTCTCCACGTCGACGTCAGCCGCTTCATCATCCTCATCATCTCGCGCAGCATCTGGCGCGGTCTGCTCTTCATCTCCGAACTGACCATAGTCAAGTTCTTCCTCCTCGTTGGAGTCTTCGATCACAACGGTGTCACGAGCAGATTCTTTCGCCGCGCCAGAGCCGCTGGCAGGGGCAACATCCCCCGCGCCACCATCATCGCCACCAGCCCTCTCGCAATCATCAAGCAACTTCTTTAGTGCGCCGAGGTCGGGCTGGTCAGCAAGCGCAGCTATCTGTAAATCATTAGAAAAGTAATGAGTACAAACACTTAGAAAAGTTAGTAAAGTAAAACTCATTAAGATCAAGGTACCTGCATAAGGATGGGGATGGGAGTATTCATATACTTTTCCCCCACCGCGGCCATGTCCGCGCAGGCCGCATCGAACTTGTAAGGGTACTCGGATGGGTTCTTCCTCAACATGCCATACTCATACCCATCCGTAAACCCTTCAGCTCGGCCCACCAAACGCGCGGCGGCATTGCAGTCCATCACAAGGGCTTGAAACTCGGCGGAATATTTCATCGCCAAAGCGCAGCGAGCCATGCCCTGTGACACCAGCCATTGGCGATCCTGCGCGAGGCCAGCAACAGACGTCTCGAGGGCAGGAACCTGAGAGTTTAATAACTCAACAGTTTCCTTAACCTTTTTTAGTTCCTCCTTGTCAGACGCTGCTGCCGCCAAAATTTTTTCTTTCTCCGCCTGCGCAGCACCAAGTGCTTCCTGGCTGGACGCCGCCGTGGCCAAGGCCTCATCTCTATCGGCCTGCGCGGCCGCCAAATCCCTTTTCAGGCGCGCGACCTCGCTCTCCAACGATGATTTCTCAGTAATACTCTTGATGATAGCTTGGTCACGCGCCTCGGCCTGCTGTTCCAAGACACGCACTCTGCGCGCGTACTTGGCAACTTCGGCCTCCGCCAACTGCTGCTTCTCCCGCGCAGCCTGGAGCTCATGCCCGCGCTTGATGTATGCGGTGTTGGCACTTGCTCGGTTTTCACTGAGCTCCGCCTGGAGTTTCTCAGCTCGCGCGCGAGCATCAGACAGGTTCCAGGCGGCCACCTTAGCCTCTCGCTGGGCTTCCACAAGAGCGTCGCGTACTTTAATATAATCACGACGCAGCTCTTGGGAAGCAGCGAAAAAAGCCGACCCAGCGAAAACATGTTCGTTCAGCAAGTCCGCGCGAGTGCGCTCCTCTTGATACCTCCTTTCAGTAGGAGGCACGGCATGAGCCCAGAAGTCCTCGCATACGCCCAAGGATTGAAAGGAACTTTCTTCATTAATATTCCATCTCGGGCGGTAAACGTGGTCACCTTCCTGCAAAAATGTAAGAAAAATCCTAAGTCATAAAACATACTTATAGGGAGATACGCGCAGCGGACCAACAAATCAATACATACCTGCGGGGATGAAGCAGGAATGTCTGCGCCAGCCCCACCAGAGGTCTGCGCTGCAAACACTTGCGGCATCGCAGGGCTGGCGCGATCTCCTAAGGAGTCTTCACCTTGAACCCCCTCGTCCTCCTCGTCTTCTTCAACAGGCCTCTTCTGCTGCGACCTGGAAGGCTCCAAACCAGCCTCGCGGGGAGGGCTACGTGCAGGAGGAGGCGAAGGAGGTCTAGACGCCGCCAGTTCGGCGCGCAACACCGTCTCCTGCTCCTTGGTAATCCCAATAAGGGGAGACTCAGCACTAGCAGGAGCAGGACCAGAACCAGCGGCGCCGGCAGCTGCGCCAGGAGTATCATCAGCAACTGTTGTACCAGCTACAACTCCTATGAACAAATAAACAAGGAATGGTTTATGACTAACTCCAAAAGGGAAAATTCAGAAGACAAATGTGCAACACTTACCTTGGCGCAACTCTGTTCGCGCGTCGAACATCGCCATAAAGTTCATTCTACCCTTTTCAGAGGGTAGAACAGGGGACTTCGATGGAGTCCCCGGCGCAGCCGTAGCACCTTGTGGCGCCTGCGGCTGATCTGTTACCGACGCCGGCTCTGCAAACATTCAAATAACCAACGGTTTAATAATAACTCAATCAGATGAAGATAGGCAAAGTATACCTGTTGCAGGCGCGGCGCGGCTTATCTCTTCAGCAGCGCGAACGGAGGAGGCGACGGCACCATACCTCAAGTGGACAGGAGGTCTGCCCACTCTCACAGGCAGAGAACTTAAAGAAACCTTTGTGGTTTCCTTAGGTCTCTTCGTTTGAGCATGGGGATGAGCGACAGGGGTGTCCTCTTTCTTCTGTTTCTTACTGGCCCCTGCGCCAGATTTCCCCTTAGCTTTGCGCTTTAGTAGAGGCGCCTCCTCTTCCTCCTCCTCCTCCTCTTCCGCGAGCTCTAGCTCGTAGTTTTCAAGCGCATCTACAAAAACAAGCGACAGAAGTGTCAATAAGCTTGGGTCTTCTAAAGGAATGAGCAAGAGTGCGAAGGCTTACCAGGCGCGTCACCGTCAAAGTCAAAATCCAGATCCACTGGGATGAACATGTCATCGAAGCGATCCGGGAAACCAACCTCCCCAATGCCAAGTTCGACGGAGCCGCCCTCCACATGTTCATCATAAGCGGCAAGGATGTAATCCTTGGTGACTGCGCAAAGACGAGTTAAATGATATCAGCAAAAGAAGGATGTTAGCGCAAAAAAAAAAAAAAAAAAAAAAAAAAAAAAAAAAAAAAAAAAAAAAAAAAAAAAAAACTTACACAACCCGTCGACTTGGATAACGGGCTCAAGCGCGCTGTCGGCCCAGAGCCTGCTCATGCCGACCCCAACCAGCGCCTCCTCGCAAATCTTCTTCGCGGGGGATGGTTCGGCGGTCAGTTTCTTAACCCATGCGCCAGTTGGGTTCTTGAGGACAGCCTCATCCGCAGGCGCAGAAGTGATAGAGCGCATGGTCATACGGATGGGGATCACACCGGCCTTAATGTAAAAAAACCTCTCTGACCAGTCATGAAGGCTCTTGAATGAAACAGTGGAGCACTTCACCTTCTGACTGCGAGGAATAAAAGATATCCAATTGTCTTGGATCTTGGCCTTATAAAAATATTGAAAGCGCCGAGGAGTGGGTTCCTCGCGCTGGGATTTGCACATGAACTCAAAGTGAGTCACGCGCACGAGTCCAAACGGATGGACTTGGGATATGTGAATCCCATAGAACTTCAACAGTGCACCCACAAACCTTGTCATCGGGAGACGAAGGTTGCAGTGGCTGAAAAAGTGGCTATATAGGGATATATAGCCGGCAGGCGGGTTCGCCGCCGTTTGCCCGGACCTAGGCAACATGCAGCCAAACAGGGTGGGAAACCCCTGAGAGGTGATGAGGTTGTCGAGATCCGCCTGCTTCAATTTGCAGGGGATTTCATTCCACCTTTTGGTCGCCTTGGTCCTCCCTACTTCCTCCGATGTGGTTTCAACAACCTTCTTCCCCTTTCCTTTTTGCTTCAATGTCGACATCACCACAGACTTCACACGGCGTCTTCGAGAGGCAACGGAGGTGATTGAAGGGCTAGACGAGTATGAACTATCAGACATACAACTGTAATAGCCGATAATCGAGGATTCGAATCGATGTAAACACTCAAATCAGAATGTGAAAGCAGGAATTCGAATTTGAATAACAATAAAGATGAGGATAAAAATTACCTAAGGGCCTGCTTTTATAGGACCAGGAGAGAGAAAAGTGGCAGCTGATCGGATTCCACGCGCCCCCACTCGCAGGGGCAACCCAACGAAGGCGCGACACGTGTCCCTAACAGCTGTGTGAGGTGACAAACCGACCTGCCACGGAACAGACACGCGCCCCCACTCGCAGGTACTAACCAATGCGAGCGCGACACGTGTTCAAGACAGCTGTGAGAGGACGTGAAAGGCAACTGTAGCACCTCGAGCACACGAAACGTCTGACACGTTTACGGCGCACGTCACCACCAACCAACCACGTGTTTGGACCTTTGGTTTTCAACAAAGTGGATAGAACTTCGCGCGATGATGGAAACAACCAGGAAAACGACAAAACCCCCTATAATAGGACAATTCAGTGAGTCTAATATCTATCTTACCACGCTCGCGCGAGATAAGACACACGTTAGACTGGGGGGGCTTGAAGAGGTATGTACCCGCCTCAACACCAATCAAGGCGGGTCAACCCACAAGATAAAGACATTATCAAGGCACAAAGCCAAAACCTAGGCGCATGGCGCATACAAAACATGCTCAGGCATCATATGCTCGCGCATCACATATGCGCGCGGCGCATCAACGCGCGGCGCATATCACATGCTCTTGCACATCACATATGCTCGCGCGTCGCATATGCGCGCGGCGCACAATCGCGCGGCGCATATCACACGCTCGTGCATATCACACCTGCGCATGAAATATCTGCGCGTGAGAATAAAAAGAAGACTTCGCGCATCCTCAGGATGGGCGCATATCACACGTGCACATAATCAACCTCGTCCTTATTCAAGTCAGGATTAGGGCGACCTTGATTGTGCACGTCAGACAATCTTCTAGAAGGCATCTTTTTAAGGAGTAAGAATATGCTGATATTGACAGCTGCCAAATGAAAGGTCGACAACTCAGCATGACACATGTGCTACCACATAATTACAACCAACGAGAAAGCGCCAGGTGTCCCAGAGGACACATGGCGCAGTGCGGTTGGAGGAGGCCAACGAGGCTGAGCCCAACCAGTGGAAACCCTAGCACTATAAATACAGCATCAACTCCACTTTGATGGGAGATTCATTCACACTCAATCATTGACAGTTACAAGCAGTGATATCACATTCAATCACATTGAATTATATTCACTCACAGTCAGTTACAGAGAAAACACACAGTCACACAAATCAAGAGTATTCAGCGATCAGCAATACTCTTGAGATTCACTTACATACAACATTATTATCTTCTCAAAAAGATACTGATTCTCACGCCGGAGGGTTACCCCAAAGAGGACCCCTCTGTCCCTTTCTGAGGGGTAAGTAACGGCGCTGTTCATTTTGTAGGTGGAAGAACTCGGATCCAGAAGAACCATCGGTGAAATAGTTTAATCACACCCGAGGAAAGTAGATCTGCTACCAGTGAGTAGATCCACGTTTCTTCAGATTCCGCTGCCAAATGCGTTAATATAAAGTTGCTTCTCCATGTATCTACTGGTTAGTATACACACACTCGTCATACAAGTTTACAAGTTTTGGATGTCTTTCTTTCTTTCTTTCCCTTTTGTTGGTTACATATAGGAATTAATCATGTCTAGTCTTGAATCAATTTCCTAGTATAATTGTGACAATAAATATGTATATTAACTATATAAGTTTTACATGTATATAACCATCATGAATCCTCATACATATTTGAAACTACAGAACAATCGATAGCTTGGCGGTTGGTTATGGCAAAGGCCGGTTATCATGTTTCCTTGGCGATCCTGAATCAATTATTGATGTGGTGGGTTCAGTTTATGCATCTTAACTAATTAGTTTGTTTTCATAATCGAAATCGCTAATTATGAATGTGTTAAATGATTTAATAGATACCCGCGGACATGGTGGTGAATGCTATGATTGCGACAATGGTGGCACACGCAAATCAAGCATCATGTGGAATCATATACCATATTGGATCTTCGGTATCCAACCCATTTAAGTACAAATCAATTCAACAAAGTGGGTATAATTATTTTTCAAAGCATCCATGGATTAACAAAGATGGCAAACCAGCTATAGTTAGTGAGGTCAAGGTGTTGAACACGATGGCTGACTTTCAAAGATACTTTTCTCTTCGCTATCTGCTTCCATTACAGGCTAATCCGAATTCTCGTACGTCTATATGAGACGACGAGTATCGTTTTTCTACGGGAATGAACTCAGGAATTTTATTCATGTGTTGATGAATGTTTAATACATAAATGATTTGACTGTTTGTTTTCAGGGTTTGCAAGTTGTGAACTCAGCATTATGCCATGCTCTCAATGGAACTTAATACAAATCTTAAAAGAAAGACATATTTTGTTACAAACCTTGTTTGTTCTCAAAAAGCTTGTAAGCTAATTAGTAATTATATGACCACTTAACTTTTTACAAAAATTATGAATAATGTTTACTTAATTAATTTATAGATGTGACTTGAGCGTTAATTTCTCTATTTTTATTCTATTAACAGCTATGACGATATGAATACTGAAAAACTTCGTCAACTAGTAAGAGAAAAATATGAAGGGGAAATCGATATGTTCTATTTTGATCCCAAGATGATCGTATGGGACATTTATTTTGAGCATACGCACCTTCCCGGTGCTGTCAAACATGTGTTCAAATGATCGTAAACCACACGATCAAAAAAAATATCTCTAATCTGTTACCACTTTTATTTTTTGTATATGTGTCGTAAATTATGTTTTGCTTTATTATTATAACCATATATGAATTATAGATTAAGATAGTGTGGAGTACATGTTATTGTATGTAATTGTTTCTCCAGTGTATAATATATGATATATTGTGTTTCATCTTTTTAACTGAATAATATAAAAATGTTTTTTTAATAATCTTTACAAGTGCATGCATGCTTCATGTGTGCGTACGTACATACATACATAATGAGTTAGTGTACAGAATGTTTTAAACATGCAAAGTGTACAAAGCTATTAGAACATGGCACATGTAACTTTGATGGGTATATACATCCATATAAGTTAAACTATACATCATAATAACACACCTATAGTCATATCAATTAATTAATTACGCATCATTTATGCATAATAACGCACAACTACACATTAGTTATTTAACATTATTTATATTATGACACATTGTCTTGCGTAATGTTTGGTATATCTTAGGTTTTTAGTAGAAATAGATGGCTACTCAACTTAAATGTAAAATATATTCCATCTCTCTTCCATCATATGCATATTAATAATCACTTATATGTGTCTATTTAATTAATAGATAATTTATGAGACAACGCCGATTAGAGTAGTGGAAACCTTCATTGTGAATGAGAGGAAGAGTAGAGGCAAACCCAGAATAACTTGAGATAAGCAAGTTAGAGGATTTGATATAGTTACACCTCTGATGATGTGGTCTAGAATAGTAATTCGTGGAGACGTAGGATTAGAATTACGGACTTTTAAGGAGTGTAAACCTTAGGCAGACTTTGCTTTTCTTGTGAACTTTGTTAGTGACACTATGATACAATTAGGGGTGCTGTGTTCTAAATTTAGTAGATTGATTGGAAATAGAAATTGTAAACAGGAATAATCATAATAATAATAATAATAATAGTGGCCTTTTTACATGTAAGTGAAGCTTAAATGTCGCTAGAATTGGGTGTGATTATTATGTCAAATAACCTTTTTTTAATGGCAACTATTAACAGGCTGCAAAAGTGATTTCTTAGTTATTCAACCAAATTAGATAAACATTGGGAACCTCATTATCTTCAACCTTAAGAATTTAAAGAAGCAAAACAACCTTACAATGTGCTAGAACAAATGTTGACTTTTAAAAAAGTCAATTAACAGGATTTGGTAAAATTTCATGCAACCATAAGCTTCTCATCCTTTCAATTCTTCCTATGACAAGAACACTCAAAATTATACCATGTCGGTGAACAAAACAAAATAAACATTAAGAACCAAAGTTGACAGTTAAAAAAGTATATCCAAAAGTCGCAGATTAAAAGCAAATGACCTCATAATGTACAACATGTGTTGACTTTTATGGTCAAAAAAGACTTCAAGTCAAACTTAAAAACATATACCATATGGGATATGCAAATATGGGATCAAGAAATAATTTGTTGGGCCACTGAAGTGATAGGGATGAAACCGGATGGAGATACTAGAGCATCTATGTTAACATCAGTTGGAGTGAGAGGTATGACACCATCTTCTACTATTTGAACCGAATACGATAGTGCAACTGCAGAAAGAATACGAAGATATTATACAAACATTTTAGAAAATGTACTTTCGAATCAACATTTACACAGCCGCTTACACATCCAGTATTCCTATTCCATTACTTACCTAGAAGAGGTTGCTTCCAGTTTCTTTGTTTTGCAAGTTCCCGGTATTTTGACAGGAAGGTATCATAGTATCTACTCCATGCAAAAGTGATTAAAATGGAAAAAAGTCAGTAAATCGAATATAGATGTAAGCCGTACACATTTCCAAGAGTCCTTTTTTTTATTATCAGATACATTAAAGATGAAGATGGGCTGATGGGGTGTTAAAAAAAAGACCAAAATGCCCTTATGGACTCATGTGCTAAGTTGGTATAAAAAGAGGACCTAAAGGCTAAAGCTATAAGTCGAATAACAAATTTGAAATGTTTTGCCACTCTTTTGTAAATAGAGATATAATGTTAGGCCTAAATTACATGGTGAAGGGTGATTTGGTATTTTAGTTTAATTAGTCTACAAATACAGAGTTATCAGTGTAAGTGTGTAACTATATACATAACAAGACAAATTTAGAATGTATAAACTATTAAGTTAGCCTAAGAGCAGAATAAAGGGTTATATTAACATGTGCTTAATGCCTTACTGTATGCTAGATTTTATACTTTTAAAAATTTGTAAATTAAGAAATATGCCATCCACATGTCTAAGCAAATATCACAAGATAGAACTTACCCTCCACCACGCCCCAATCGCCTTCCAGTTTTATCAAACGCGAGTCCTTAAAAAAAATCAATTATCAGATAACTTTGAACAATGAATCAATCAGATAATCTTTCTTAGTTGGTAAAAGCTACCAGGTAACAGAAGCAGGTCAACGGGTTCATCTGCCAGCATAACTGCAACAAACACATATATTAGTTACAACTAACTAGAAGTAGACCAAGATATCCTATTTGTCACGAAAATAGTTAATGATCTAACACATCAAGTGCTAACCATCTTCTCGATCCTTCCCGTCAGCATCAACAGGAGCAGGCTCTAAAATTTTCATGGAGTTTGCAATTAAATCATCCATATGAGATATATTCAGCATTCGCATGTGGCAATTATTGTCCTCCACTCGTGGAACATAAAGTATCTTTGCAGACTCTGTTTGTCCATCTTCAATAACGTATCATAACGTTTTAGTTAAAGATGTTATAATTTTATTTGTACCAAACATAAACAATATATAAATCTGTGATGAAACACACACCTTTAGTTGGACTCTGTAGAACATGTTGCAGCAGCTTTGATGTATCAACTTCTCTCAATGCACTGCAGCTTATATAAGCACATAATCTCTTACAAGACTTGAACCATGGAGCTTCCAATATCAAATTCTGAATTGCATCATCTGGAAACAAACCAAAAACTATAATAACGATCATGGGTGGAGAAGTCGCTACGCTCCCAAATCAGTCGACTGGGGAGTTGCGAGTACTCGGTCTAGGCGGAGAGTACTCGGAGTACTCTAACATGCATAAAAGAAAATATTTTTTAGGACATTATAGATATGTCAAATATCATAAGTTTACTAATATTTATAACAAAATACGTAAATATCAATATAAATAAAAAAATATACATCTTTAAAAAATAGTAATAACATTAACTAGTAACTTACCCGCGCTTTGCGCGGCTTCCGGGTGTTGAGGCGTTAACTCGACATGAATTCGGTCATTTTTTATTACATTCATTACACTACCAGAACATAAACAAAAACAAAAACAAAAAAATATAAAAATCAAAGAGGACTAATGGGGTGGTGTCGGTTGGTAAAACCCAAGCGGTGTCGGTCCCGTACGTTGAGACGGTAAGTCTATGCAAATTTGGTGTATTTCTGCCATGTTCATTACGCTTTTGGGAACATATGTTATGGTGACGGAACAAAAACAAACACAAACAATATAAATATTGATGCGGGTCAATAAGGCGGTGTCGGGTAAAATCGAATGTTGGTAAAACCCGAGCAACGTCGGTCTCGGGCGTTGATGCGGGTGAGTCTACGTGAAGATGTCGATTTCCATGATCTTCGTTACGGTACCGTAACTAAAACAACAAAAATTCGTTCGGTTACGTTGGTTACGATACCAGAAGTAAAACAAAAATATATAAATTGAGGTGGGCCAGTGGGGTGGCGTTGGTCAAACTCAGGCGTTGAGGCGGTTAGTCTATGCAAATTCGGTCGGTTCCATCACATTCATTACGGTATCAAAACTAAAACAAAAGAGTTTGGTTGGTTAGCATTACGTTTTGGTTGGTTCTGTCACATTCATTATGTTACCGAACCTAAAACAAAAGAGTTATATCGATTTAGCGTTACGCTTGTTATGGTACCAAATCAAAATAACCCAAAAAAAACAAAACAAAACAAAATGGCCGGTGCGGCGCCAACCGTCACTTTTACTTCTATTAGATAATAGATAATTTAAAAAAATGATATTAATTCTGTAATATTAAAGACATAGGAACTATGTTTTATTTTTTTGACTCAAAATCAGCCTGAGTTTCCAACTAGATCCGATTCTAGCTGAGGCTTGAGGTTGACCACTTTCAGTGGCGAAGCTTGGACGAAAACGTTAAAGGGGGGGGGGGAGGGAGGGGGGCTCAAAATGTATATAAAATTTCATAAACAAAGGAGTCCATACTCAAATTTTCGGACGAAACGGGTAAATTTACACTACTGCGCAAAGGGGGGCATGGCAACGCCACCCCGGGCCACAAGTATCCACTGCCACTTACCACTTTTGATCAATTCTGAGTAACCAGGCGGACTTAAAAAAAAGTTGCTTCAACACCACACCTAGTAGCGAGTACTCGGCCTTCTAGACCTACTTCTACAACACTGATAATAATAATAATAATAATAATAATAATAATAATAATAATAATAATAAAAGTTTGACTTTTTAGGTCAAACATATTGCGATTTGAAACAAACAGAACATACAAGAGATCAACTATAATTTCATAGGCCAAATATCTTAGCAATCAATAAAATTACTAATTAACACAATTCATCTAATGTAATTTGTCCTAATTATAAATGTAAAACATAATATATATATATAAGTAAATACCTTGTTGAGATCTAAGTAGAGGATTCTTTGATCTAAGATCTTTCTTGATTTTGGATCGAAGAAGCTTCTTCTGACTGAATACTTCTTCCAGCTGATGCTCGGGAGTGGTCGTCATGCTGACGTATGAGGCGGTAGGGCGCAGGATAAGGAGGCGGCTGTAGGAGAAAGCGTGAGGTCTTGCTATTGTGCACTGGCGGGTTATTATCATCACTCCGACCAAAACCCTTTGTACCTCCCACATGTCATTCCTTTGATTCTTTTTTTTTTAATAAAAAGTTTTATTTTATATGTAAAAAGTAACTATCAGAAATTAATTTTTGTTTTCTGAACTATCAATCAGTTAATCAAATCTAGTAAATATCAAATTGTATTTTCAAATTTAAATGGTGCATTATTCTTTTTGTGGGAAGTGATTCGGTTCAGTACAAACCGGTTTAAAACTCAAACTGGTTTGGGTTGAACCGGTCGGTTTGGTCAACAAAAGTAAAAACCGGTTGTTTCGGTTTGGGTTGAAACCGGTTTTTATACTTGGTTAACACCAGTTTTGGTTAGGTTTTTGATTGGTTTTGGTTCGGGTTTTGACCTTTTTTTGTAGGTTTCGGTTCGGTAAACCGGGTTTTATGAAGAAAATTACAAACATGTTCCGAACCTACGGTTTCAGTCGGTTTCAAACTGATTTCTGCATAATCGATTTCAAACCGGTTAAGTTTCAGTTTGACTTTCAAGTCAGTTCGGTTAATCGGTTTATTTGACCACCTCTACCGTATATAAGATATGCTCACCATGTTTAATAACACCTGCACTAATATTTAATATTAGTGAAGAAGATATAATACTTACATTTTAAAATTTAGAAAAGTGTTCGCTCTTCGATAGGGTTGGCGTATCGTGTAACGCGTACACGATAACGATAAGACACGAACACGAAATGTGTATACTTGTACACGACACGAAAACTTATTGTGTACATGTATCCCAGACACGAACACGAACCTATTACTACCTGATATACACAATAAAACATGAGAATACACGGTAAAAGCTATTTAGAAACACATATCTGTATGTGTTTGTGTTTGTGTGTGTGTGTGAGAGAGAGAAGCACGTGGCCCCACCCTTGCGCCTGTATTCGGATGAAGCCGCAGCCCATGTCACCCCATGGTGGCGTTTGGAACTTCAAAGTCCCTTCATGCCGCCCCTATGTTTCCCACCATAGGTATAGTTATAAAAATAAAAACATGCATTAACTAATCTGCTACATTTAATGCAAATTGGAATGACAATTTAGTAATTTTGCATTTTTAAGACGCCGAGAAAGTAACATTTGAAGACCTTGTCAATGATAGTAAATATATAGAGGTAGGTGGACGAGATGCCCCTCCCTACTATTATGATACTGAAGAGGTAGGTCCCAGCAGAGCCCAGTTGGACCCGCAAGACTCACCTTAAACAGGGACGTCTGCGCAGAGACCAACTGGATCCGCAGGACCAACCATGCTCAGAGACGTGACGTCCTTACGCGCAGTACGCAAGCTGGTCCCGCAGGAAATGCCTCCCAATGGTGAAGGACTCCGCCTGTCCCCGCAGCCTCGGATACAAGCCATTAGGGAAGGCCACCCGCGCAGCATGGCTACACGCACAAGGCACTTAGCTCTCAATCGTTCAGTGTCACCTGAAGGAATGAGCCAAGCCGGGAGCAATCCCGCACAGAGGCGGGAGGGGGAATACTCCCGCCCAAATAAGCCAGTCCGTATACTGAAGGATCTTTTACTGTACCTGACGAGGTATGGGCAAAAGATCTGATCAGAGATGCGACAGCTCACTGACAGCAGCATGGCAGACAGCACGCCACAGCACTGTGACCAATAGCCGCCGCCTACCCACCAACTCCTGCCATACCACGTGCCTAGCCTGTAGTTGGCAGAAGAGGAAGAGTGCACGACACGCCTGCTCTGTGTCAGCCGCTACCTATCCACCACTCACAGGCAGGGCACGTGCATAGGTTACAGTTGGTAGCGTGTTGGGCCGGCTAAACCCCTTGGAAACCTACCTTCGGCTATAAATACCACAAATGGTATGATCATCTCATCTTATCATATCTTATCATATTATCATCATATATACCTGATATCTGCTCTAGCAATCTCTTAATATACTTTTATATTTAAAGAGCAATCTAGTCTGATTCTCACGCCGGAGGGTGGTCACAAGGAGGAACCCCCCCCCCCCCTTCTCAGTGACGAGCTCACGGTGTCTGTTTTGCAGGTTATCAGAAGAACCATCTTCCAAGGGTCTAACCCCTCGTGGGAAACAGCTCTCCAACCCCTAGGTTACCAGTAACCTGCCCGGGGTCCGGTTAGTGTTTCTTCATTGGCGCCATCCGTGCATAAAGCTAGAACTACAATTTTCTCCAGTTTTTTCAAAACTTTATACAAAAGATGGTTAGAGAAATTCCGGTAACCACAACCCCAGCTATTGGGGGGAATACCGGCAACACAGTTTTTACAAACACTACTCCGGCTACCGAAGCCGGAGCAAGTGAAGTAAATTTTACGAACACTACCCCACTTACTAAAGCAGGGGCAAGTGCAGTAAATGACCGCCTACTGGGATCCACCGATACCCAGTTTGAAAAACGAAGACTCCCCCGCCAGACTCTCGACGAAGTCAAGGCATGGGCGGAGGCACGACAAAAGGAATTCCAGGCTGAGTTAAATGAACGCTTGCGTTCCGTGCAACAGGCCGACGAATTCGAATACTGGGAGGATGACTCGGAGGAATCCGACTCCGACGCGAACCCTCGTCATAAAGCAAAAGGGAAGCGTAAAGAAACGGAAACCCAACCGAAAAGGCATTTTGGACAAGCCTTCAAACCAAAAAGCATAGATGGAAGTCCACGAGACTTCTCTAAAACGTTCAGACCAAACGTTACAAATGCAGGAACGTCCAAATTTGCAAGGGACATTGCTGAAGCAATTGCCCCGAAAAGTGCTAAACAAATGCCTAACATAGGCACATATGACGGCCTATCTGATCCAGACGATCATTTGAACAGGTTCATAGCGGGGGCAACCGTTAGCAATTGGACGGAACCCACGTGGTGTTACATGTTCCAAATGACGCTGGTGGGGGCTGCTAGGGCTTGGTTTGATCGTTTACCGGTTAACCACATTTACGACTGGGCAGACTTCCAGCAGAAGTTTAGCCAACACTTCAGCCAGCAGCGAAAGTATACCGAGGAGCAATGGACAATCCTCAAATGCACACGGGAAGAAGATGAATCTCTGCCAAACTTCATCACTCGCTTCAACTCAAAGAAGTTAAGTTTGGGCAATATCAGCGAGGATCTTGTTCGCGCAGCCTTCATCCAGGGCGCGCAAGACCCAGAGCTTATCCGCACCCTAACGGGTAAAGATGGAATGCCATCCACATGGGATGGCATCATGACAGCAGCCAAACGCTATGCGGAAACGGAGAAGCAACTGGGTAGAGACCTTCCGCAGAACACAAACCTTTACACCCAGAGGACGAGAGAGGACAACGTCCTCACCGCCCGATTGAACAAAAAACGGAAGCAAGGCATTTGGCAGTCAAGGGTAAACTTTGACACCTCATCCGGCTTACAGCACCGATTGGGTGAAAGGGATAATGTAAAGCCGCACCGGAACTCCAGATGGACGCCACTTACCAAAAGCGTCACTGACATATTTGCTACTGAGGAGCTCCCATGGCCAAAGCCTCCAGTAATCCGGCATCGTCACGATGCTGATCGGAGCAAGTACTGTGACTATCACAGAACAAAAGGCCACAACACTGAAGAATGCATAGACGTAAAAGACATGGTCGAAACATTCGTCAGAGATGGGACGCTCGCGCACCTCGTGGCGAAATAAAAGCTAGGCAGGCGAGTGCGTATAGAACCCCAGCTGGGGAAAACACGAACCAATTCCAGCTTCAAAATCGAGACTACATGCTGCGTAAAGAACGAGATCCCGAACCAGGTGCGTATCGGCTCGATGGCACTCCCATCCCAACATGGAAGGGAGTTCAATTACACAGTTTGCATGTAATCAATTCCAATTTGTAAAGAGAAGGCCAAGAGCCACTTCTAATGGAAATGATTCTCTTTAAGAATATCGAAGCTGATGATTTCACATTTATACTTTTCTGGACACTAATATGCCGGTTTTCACCGCATAATTACGTGAAGTCATTGCATGGGAAGGCGGTCCTACCCGCACGAACCCAATAACGTGACAAACCTTCACGCAGGTCAGTTGAAGGGGAAAAAGTTCAGCACCCAAAAATGAAAGTGCCGGTCTATCCGCATGAATCATTAAGGAAACTGAATAATAACCTGTCAACAACCGCGCGTCGAACGGTTAAAACTATCCAACACTGGTGACGACATTCACATTACGTGAAGTCGTTGCGTGGGAAGGCGGTCTTACCCGCACGAACCCAATAACGTGGCAAACCTTCACGCAGGTCAGTTGAAAGAGTTCATCCCATTAAATGAAAGTGCCGGTCTATCCGCATGAATCATGAAAGGAAAATGAACACTAACCTATCGACAACCGTGCGTCGAACGGTTCAAAACAAAATTCTTAAAAAGATGAGAAAAACCTACACGCAGGTCAGATAAGGGTAAAGTTCTGCCATCCTACTAAGTGCAAGTGACGGTTCTACCCGCACAATCACGAAAGAGGAAGCAAAACTTCACACCTATTATCAACCACGTTCAAAGGTTAACTTATCCTCAAAAGATGAGAAACCTACACGCAGGTCAGATAAGGGTAAAGTTCTGCCATCCTACTAAGTGCAAGTGACGGTTCTACCCGCACAATCACGAAAGAGGAAGCAAAACTTCACACCTATTATCAACCACGTTCAAAGGTTAACTTATCCTAAAAAAGTAAGAAAAACCAGCACGCAGGTTAGATAAAAGTTAAAGTTTAGCCATCCTACCAAGTGCAAGTGACGGTTCTATCCGCACAATCACGAAGGAGGAAGCGAAACTTTAACCCACTATCAACCACGTTCAAAGGTTCTTATTCTGAACACTTGGAAAATTGCTAATTTAAACATGCAAGTCATAAGTTTATAAAGCAAGGAACCCAAAGAAGGAAATAACAGTCTTATACGCAAAAAGATTAATATTTCAATGATGTATTACAACAGTGGCCGGGTAACTACCCGCCTAAAAGAAATCTATACAAAGCTAAGTCTATCCTAGCGGTGGGAAGAGATCTTCAGGATCAGGCTTCAGGGCCACCTCCGCTTGGACCAGCACCGTCTGAGCGTGGCTGCCCAAGGAAAGCCTTAAGGATGTTTAGCCCATCATCAGCAGCAGCAGCCTCATTCACCTTCTCCACCACTGGATGCGGGAAGGCAGCGTACTGATTCACAGCTTGGTCATAAGCAGCTTCAGTATTAACATTGAATAAAGGGAAGTTGGAGGGCGGAAAGCCTCTCTCAGCAAACCCTAGACCAAGCAGGAAGCCAGTCTTCTCCCCATCCTCATGAGAAGCGTTGAGGGCTGCGCTCATCGCATCGTCATAAGAGGTCTCTGAAAGGACCCGACGCGCAACCTACAAAAGAATACAAGTTAACATTTTCTAATTACGAGCGGAAAGCGTAAAGAAAAAGATAAAGATACCTGAGGCAACGCTTCTCGAAGCAGCCATTGGAGGGTAGCTTGACTTTCTTTGTAAGCACGTTCGGCTCCGTTTTTATCAAGGTTGGCAAGTTGAACTTCCTTGGCGGCAGCCTCTTCGACGCTTTTGAGTTTCCTTTCAGTGCGGTCAAGCACCCCCCTCTGGTCAAGGATCTCCTGCAGCTTCTTGGCATCTTCCATTGCCAAGGCGTCATGAGCATGCTGAAGAGCCTTTAATTTGCATTTAAGCTGCTCATTCTCTTCGCGAAGCGGCTCAACAACAGCTTCAGCCTTGGCAGCCCTCTCAGTTGAGTTTCGCGCAGTCTCCTTGGCCAGCCGAAGCTGTTCATTCACAGCTTGGGCAGCCTTGGAGCGGGCCTCGAGTCGCGCCTGGACTTCAACCTCGAGGGCCTTGAATGCCTTCTCCTTCTCGGCTGCGGCAGCGGCCAACTGCCGGTTCTCCTCCCGAAGAGCCCGCGCTTCAGATACATCTTTGGCGCGAGCTGCTTTTAACTTGTCGTTTTCACGACAAAGCAGCTCGACGCGGGGCTGCGTCCGGGCCTGGAGAACCCGAAGCTCATTGGTTAGCCTACCCTCTTGGTAGCTAGCCATGGCTTCCCCCAACGCACCATGAGGAGCAGCGTGGCGAGCCCAGTCCACGCACTCCACAGGGGTACGAAGGGTTGTTCCTCGGCGTATGTTCCATCTTGGAACATACACTTCATTGGAATCCGACACTGCAAAAGAAACAAAGGCAGTTAGGAAAAGATGATAAAAATATATAAGGGAAAAAGAACCCTACGTACCTGTAGGGTCAATAACAGGCCGATAGCCGCCAAACCCATCACCTGAACCTAAAGGAAATCCATCCAACAGGTCAGGCAGACGGGAAGGTGGCATAGATCGGCGGGAAGCCTGGCGCATACCTGATGGTCCGGCCGTCGGTGCCGGTGGCGCAGGTATAGTGGCAGCCGCTGTGGTAGCCATGTTTGGCGCCACCTCCTCAGCAACAGTAACCGCCGGCTCCGTGAAAGATGCTGTAAAAATTGCACTCACGGCCGGCGGAGACACCTTCTCAGCTGGAACAGCCTCAGGAAGGCTGGAACCAGCGGAAGCAGGCGTAGACGCCTGGGTCGACGCCTCGGGAAGGCTGACCGAGCCTACCGTCATTGGCGGGGGAATACTTGCTCCAACTCCACCCTGGAATGCGTCAACATCCACACCTGCACAAGCAAAAGTGTTAGAAAAATTTATTTGAAACAACAAATCTAGACAAGAATTATGGGGGTACTCACGGGGTTTCTTGAGCTTGAACGCACGGACGAGCGGGGGCGAACCCGATGGAGCCGGCCTCTTGACACCGGTAACCGTCGTCGTCGCTGCCTCCCCGGAGGTAACACCTGCAGCCTCCGGAGCGGTGGTCTCCTCACCACCGGGCTTCCCCGCCACCTCTGCATTATCTGACTCCGAGTCAGATAGGACTACCGGGTCGGCCGTAGAGGCCACCTTCTCCTTGCCCTTCCCGACGGCAGCCTTTTTCTTCCGCACCAGTGGAGGACCTTCTGCGGATTCCTCAGAAGAAGAAATGTCATGAACTCCAGCAGCAGGCACAGCATTGAGAGGTTCAGGGTAGAAGATAGGCTTACCTGGCCGTCGGTGGCTCAGGATCTCTTGGCCTGGCGGGTAAACCTCCACGAACCGACCCGCGGTCTGCTCTAAGATGGGCAACTCGTTCTCGTCCAGAGCACGAGTACCCATCCGCGCGGGACCATCTTCCTCCCGCGGGTTCAGGAGCGACTGAAGATCGTTCCCCTCTGAAATCAACAAGAAAGTTAGTAAAAATCGAAGTCAGCAAAATGAAACAAGACGTACCATAAGGGACAGAGTTCGAACCATATTCAAGGACGATCGGAACCTTATCCGCATTCGCCGCCTTCCACACCCGGCTCATCCCCAACATCACCATCGCCGACTCCGGAAAACGGAAAACCGGGGACTGGACCCGGGAAATCTTCGAGAACCATTCCGCCTCCTCGTAGTTGAGGGCGGGAAGGTTCGGAAGCGCCTGGCCATTCTTGAACTTCATGGCGATGGGGATGGCGCGAGCGGATATGAAGAAGAACTCTCTTCTCCATGAGCGAAGACTCCGCTCGGTGGTACAAATCTTTAAACCCTTGATACGGGTTGTAAGAGTGTACCACCCTTGGATGCACCTCCATGTATAGAAGGTCATCAGGCGATCAACGAGGGGCTCAAGGCCCAGTATCCGGCACACCCACTCAAAGTGCCGGACCTTGGCAATGGCCATGGGGTGCACCTCTGTCAGGTGCACACCGTGCCTCTCTAGGACACGGTACACAAACTTTGTCAACGGAAACCTAAGGTTCCCGTAGACAAAGAATGCAGCATAAACCCCGATCTTGCCACTAGGGGCATCGTACACAGTATGGTGGGGTTCAGGAAACTCAGGCTCGAGAGACTCGAGCATGAACTTCCTGATGATATACTGGTACAGATCGACAGGAAGAGAGCACTGGCATTCGCCAGCAGTCTTCTGGTCATCAGCATCATGAGAAGACATGGTGGAAGAAAGACGAAAAGAGATTTCAGGGTAATGCTTTACTGAACAGAAAAATTCGCCGGAAATTACTTGAGAAGAAGAGATGAAAGTGGAAAGTGTGAATTGCAAATAACCCTCTCCCCCTTTATATAGTAATCGCAATTAATGCGGTGAATTTAATGCGGAGGAGAGAGAAATCAAATGTGCAATGAAACTATGACACGTGGCAAAAAGCAAGCTGGCAACAGCTGTTGAAAGGACGTGTGCCAGTAATTTCGCGGCCACGCGCCCGAAAAATCGCTCCCACGCGCCTGAAAAAGCGACTGGAATGACCATGTTCTGTCACGTCACCATAACTTCCTGCACGTCCTGACACAGTCAGAAGAAACCGTCGCATGACGTTTCAGAGGTTTATCTTTTCACCAACTCTTCGAATTTCAAAATTCAAAATTCGAAAGTATTAAAAAGTAAGCGGGAAAATACCCCTTACCCCTTGGCAAGCAAGTAACCGTAAGACGGATGCGGGTACAGTGTAAAGGCAAAACCCTTCACATACCTAGCACCCGCAGGGAATTGAAGCCAAATAAACCTTGGCAAACAAGTAACCGTAAGCCGGCTGCGGGTACAGTGTTAAGGCAAAACCCTTCACATACCTAGCACCTGCAGGGAATTGAAGCCAAGAACCTTGGTGAACAAGTAACCGTAAGACGGATGCGGGTACAGTGTTAAGGCAAAACCCTTCACATACCTAGCACCCGCAGGGAATTGACGCCAGGAATACCTTGAGAGTAAAGTAACCGTAAGACGAGCGCAGGTACAGTGTTAAGGCAAAACCCTTCACATACCTAGCGCTCCGCTGGGAATTGAAACCAAGAAGGATCTTCTGGGCAATGCTTGCGGAAACGGAAATAGCATCCCCGCATAGCGGGAACATCGAGAACTACGTTGTTTGAAGCTCCAGGATGGAATTGGTGGTCTTAACATAATTGATCACTATGTTCAAAACTGCCAAAACCTCATGGAAAATACATACAACTGGGACTCAATGCTCCTGACTTGCGAGGAGGTTACAGACCTACCCGCATCATACCCAAAGACCAAGCAGGAAACTCGGGCATTTCTGCAAGTGACAAGGACTTCCGCGGAAAGAATCCCCATGGAAAACCTTACAAAACCCTTTTCAAAACCCTTTGCTCAAGTCCAAAAGTTCACCTCACTTCATTAAACACTCATGAGAAGAACATTGGACTGGGGGACTTGAAGAGGTAGGTCCCAGCAGAGCCCAGTTGGACCCGCAAGACTCACCTTAAACAGGGACGTCTGCGCAGAGACCAACTGGATCCGCAGGACCAACCATGCTCAGAGACGTGACGTCCTTACGCGCAGTACGCAAGCTGGTCCCGCAGGAAATGCCTCCCAATGGTGAAGGACTCCGCCTGTCCCCGCAGCCTCGGATACAAGCCATTAGGGAAGGCCACCCGCGCAGCATGGCTACACGCACAAGGCACTTAGCTCTCAATCGTTCAGTGTCACCTGAAGGAATGAGCCAAGCCGGGAGCAATCCCGCACAGAGGCGGGAGGGGGAATACTCCCGCCCAAATAAGCCAGTCCGTATACTGAAGGATCTTTTACTGTACCTGACGAGGTATGGGCAAAAGATCTGATCAGAGATGCGACAGCTCACTGACAGCAGCATGGCAGACAGCACGCCACAGCACTGTGACCAATAGCCGCCGCCTACCCACCAACTCCTGCCATACCACGTGCCTAGCCTGTAGTTGGCAGAAGAGGAAGAGTGCACGACACGCCTGCTCTGTGTCAGCCGCTACCTATCCACCACTCACAGGCAGGGCACGTGCATAGGTTACAGTTGGTAGCGTGTTGGGCCGGCTAAACCCCTTGGAAACCTACCTTCGGCTATAAATACCACAAATGGTATGATCATCTCATCTTATCATATCTTATCATATTATCATCATATATACCTGATATCTGCTCTAGCAATCTCTTAATATACTTTTATATTTAAAGAGCAATCTAGTCTGATTCTCACGCCGGAGGGTGGTCACAAGGAGGAACCCCCCCCCCTTCTCAGTGACGAGCTCACGGTGTCTGTTTTGCAGGTTATCAGAAGAACCATCTTCCAAGGGTCTAACCCCTCGTGGGAAACAGCTCTCCAACCCCTAGGTTACCAGTAACCTGCCCGGGGTCCGGTTAGTGTTTCTTCAGATACCATTCAATTCTGTCATTGGTTTCATATGTAATCACGCCACAATCCCTAACTCCATACAAGTCAATGCCTGAACCAGTGGCGGACCCAGGATTTTTTGCCAATGGGGTCCCATATTTTCAGTGTTCAAATTTTTCGGGTCGGTCGTTGTTCATGTCGGGTCGAGGAGAAGAACATAATAAAAAACAATATCATAATAAAACTTTCTTTTCAATCATCACTACCTGAACGGGTCAAAATGGGTCGGGTTGACACATAAACACTTTGTTTTCCCTTTCTTAAACATTTTTGAGATAGAAACTAGATCCACCCTTTCATAAGCATGTGTTGAAAACCATTAACTTAAACTAGTGAAAAATAAAACTGATATTTTAAAGTGCTTGAATGTTTCTAAAGAAAACCATGCATAAAGTTGAAAACAATGATATGTATTTTAGAGGTGTTTGAATGTTTCTAAAGTTATCATTGCAACATTAGCAATCAAATGATTGATTAACACTAAAAATTAACACAAAAAACCAAAAACTGAGCCTTGTAAGACTTGAACCCATGACCTTTCAAAGATAAAACAAGGGACTTTCCACCAGACCAGATCAACATTAATAGTATGGGTTCCAAGTATTAAATCTTATGGGGTCCTCAAAAAATTTAATATACCGCTTCTAATAAATTTTTAAAAAACATTGGTGTCCCGGGACCCCGATCCACACTATGTGGGTCCGCCCCTGGCCTGAACCTTCGTTCATACCCAATTCACATATTGCCTTCATCTTCTTCCTACTGGCGTTTGATCATCCACAATCAACATATTGTGTTCATCATCATCCACAATCCAGGTTTGCTCTGTCTATTTCCTACCCCTTAGTGATGTTGCACTGGAGAGCAGAGGCGGACCTACTGTGTGAAGAAGGGGGGCGGCCGCCCACCTTAAAATTTTATCTTCATTAAGTATATATGCGATTTATTTCAACCGCCCCTCATGAAATTTTGACACCGCCCCCATTAGCGGAACTACTAAAGGATCTGGGAGAAAAGAGAAAAAGAAAACTTATAAATTTTAGACTCTACAAAGGTATGGGCCGTATGGCAATGGCGTGAGGTATAACAGTAAACAAAACGAAGAAAAAGAAGAATGAGGTTGAAAATTGAAGAGAGAGAATGTTGGAGTTGGTGTTGTGACATGTTACTTTTTAGACTTTTTTCTTTTTTATTTTCATTTAATAATGCTTATTTCCTGTCATAGAAGTACATATTAAAAAAAAGCATACTCCTCTATTTTATGTGGGCCTTTCAAATAAAACGAATCTAATTTATGCAATTTACATTATAAAATTTGAAACTTATTATTCTCTTTTAACTTTAGTTTTTTTATTTATTTATCATATGTTAATAATTTAATTCAATAACGATAATTTGATTTTGGTTTTAGTTACACCTTACTAAATTTATTCTTTGTTTCCTTAAATAAATTTTACAGTTTATATAAATTTATTATACATTTCCATTATTTCGTTTGAAAAAAGTATCATTTAGAAAACTAAAATAGATCATTAATGGTTCAGCTAATCATTTTAACTGATTATTATAAACACTTAAATCATTTTATAAACTAAGCTCAATAATCATTTAACCATTTAAACGAATAAATATTTAACCTATATGTGTTGGTGTGTATTTGTTAACTAATAGTTTATATATATTAGTTGTGTTTGCTAACTAATAGCTTTTAAAATATAATAGTAGTATTATACAGATATTGTATTTTTTTATTTGATAACTAATGACGAATGATATAATATTATCATGTACTTGAAATTTAACTTAGTGTTTTTAATTTATTTTTTTTACCTAACCCGTCCCGACCCGGTATTTTTTTACCATTAAGCATAACCATCAGCTCCTAAAAAAAGTTTGCCCCCCATAAATAAAATTTCTAGGTCCGCCACTGAGAGGAGACAAAACAAAGGTTTCTAAAGGAAGATGTTAACGCATATGAAAGGGTATTGCTTCTGAATTTGAATTGACTTATTTGTTAGGTCTATGTGATTTTATTATCTTGTGCTCTTGATCTTATATTATGTACATGATGCCTTTATAGATGAATATACATTTCTTTAATATTTTGATAACTAAACGTATTCGTATAATTTAATATATATTTCTTAATATATTATAACCATAAGATGATTGAGTGGTTAGTAGTTCATTGGTAATTCAAATGATCGTAAAAAAAAGTTAAAGAGAATAACATGCTTGTTTTATAATATATAAATTATACTACACCTGTTATCATTCAATAAAATATTACCCCCCCCCCCCACACACACACAATCCCACCCGTGCGCTTGCAAATGACCAACTGTCCACCCTCACATAGGTCGTTTGCCTCACTCAACCCAATCATATTTTTTGTTTTATCCATTTTTTAATAATAAAAAATGATGGAGAATAGCGTATAACATGGATTGGTAGTTCATTGGCAAATGCAAAATTTTTAAACACCTTGGGTAAGAAGTTTGGAAGATCTTGGGTTTAGACCTCATAAGACAAAAGATAAAAAGAATTTCAACGTCAAAAAAAAATATTGGTTGAGTGGTGTGTTGAATGATGGAGAAAAAGCCGAGGTAACGCTGATATAATAAATAATAGAAAATGAGAAGAATTATGTATAACATATGACCTTAGCATCAAGACTCTTTACATGTGTCTAGATTTAGAAAGCGAAAAAAGAAAAAATTCACAAACCATTTATATACTGGGTATCATATACGACTACATATTCACGTCTAAATTGTTTTTTGCATGTGTACTTCATTGCATATTCACATGTGAATATGCACATATCCAATTAAAGAATGTTGCGTACGTCTAATATATTCAACTTGGAATTCAATGTTATCATAAATCAATCATGCGAATGCATTTACGGTATTTAGATATGAATAGGATGTGCTACCATTGTCATTCAACTAACAATTCCTACACGTCTCATCATGATATGATAAGAAAAACAGATTGTAGTACATTGCGTCAAAAAAGGTAAAAAGTATAAAAATAAATTATGAGATGAAATGATGGCCATCAGATTATTTAAATAATATTTAGATATAATTACAGAGATTATCCTTTTATGTTTGTATCAAATTTCATCTTTTGTCTTTATCTTTAAAAGTAACATTATTTGTACTTTACGTTTTAAAATGTTACACCGTTTATCCTTTATCACTAACTTAGTTAGTTTTCCTTGTTAAATCCGGTCATATTTATTGCACATGAGGGTAATTTAGTTATTTTACCCATTTATTTATAAAAACATTTTAATAAATAATTTTATGACAACAAACATAGCCATTAGCAAAAATTATGGTATAAGAATGAGTTTATGACATGTTGAATAGGCTAATAGCAAACCAGAATTTGTGAAGCTCTCATAACATTCTTTATAGCAAATTGGTGAATCAACTGTTCGCAGTTTATGTTCTCTAATATTCTGTTCTCGAAAGCTATTATCGGCAACACGCTAAGTCTTTTTTAGACATTGTGATCGTAAATAAGATTCAATAACTATAATTTCGAAAACCCATTTTTGCAGATGTTACCGTGACCGCTGGTGTTTGAAGTCGACTTTGTCCCGCCTATTCGTTTCTTTCTTTTTTTTATTTAACATTTATTGATTAATTAAAATTAATGGGCCTATAAGTTTTTGGGTAATTAGAAAAAGTGAATCTAAAATGTGTTTGAGTATTAAATAGTAGTGGGCTAATTATAAACGTTCGGGTACAGTATTTTATATATACCAGTGGAAATTTTCAAAATTTTATATACCCCTAAAAAAATGTGCCCCGTTTGTGCGCTCACATGATACTCCCTTAAAGTCGGGGCTGCAACACGTATACATTAGAAGATCCGTATACATTAAAAGATGGGTGGTGGTGGTGGTGGTGGGGGTGGAGGGGGGGGGGGGGCTGTGGCCTCTGGGCTATTGTTAGTTGGTGTGGAATTTTGTATTTTGTATAAAGATAAACAAACTTTAAGTATATATTTTGTTTCACACGACTATGACTAGTAAGGGTAATAATACATGTTGCGCAAGGAAAAGTAAAACACGACTGTAATATAGTGGCGAAGCTTGGATGAGTTCGTTGGGAGACCGACTTAAAATGTTTTAAAAAACCATAAGCGAGGGGGCCGGGCCCAAATTTTGGGTCAAAAACGAGTAAATTTACACTACGCATACAAAATTTTCGAACAAAAATTAGTCAATTTACACTGTTATGCAAAAGAACAGAAGGAGCCGGGGCCGCCCGGGCCCTAAAGAAGCTTCGCCCATGCTGTAATAAAAGGGTATCACAACTATGACCAAACAATATTGGTTGTGTGTACTCTCTTTCGGTTACCCACATGATCACCTGTCAACTACCTCTAACTCACACCTTAACCTAGCTACTTAGTTTCCATCTATATATATCACCTCCATCCTATGTTCTTCTTCACCAATCAATCTCTCTCTCTCTCTCTCTCTATAAAGTGGTTGTGTTCTTGCCATACTTGCGACGAATGGAGTTGGATAGCATTCTTGGTTTTTTTGATAGCAAGACCATTTTAATCACTGGTGCCACCGGCTTTCTTGCTAAAAGTATCCCTTCTCTCTCTCTCTCTCTCTCTCTCTCTCTATATATATATATATATATATAATTCACAAATGTCATGTTATTTGTGGATGTGTGTAGTATTTGTGGAGAAGATACTAAGAGTTCAACCGAATGTGAAAAGGTTATATCTTCTTGTGAGGGCTCCTGATGCTGAATCCGCTTTGCAACGTTTCAATAAGGAGGTATATATTGATTCGTTTATAAGTCTATATTTGTTGTTTTAATACGCAAGGATGCAATATTAATGCACGTACATTTGATACAAATACGATCATATTGTTTAGTTCATTATTATGTCGATCACTTGATGCTGGGATGATCACGAAATCGTTTCTATATTTCAATCCACTTTTTAAATTGTATGCATGCACACATGCTTGCATGCATGTCTCTAACTATAACAAAATCCAAGACTAGTTACAAAAAGAAGATCTCTCACCATTTCTAGGGAATTGATATTGGTAGTTAACTTTTTTAACAACCAACAAAATAAATTTATTAACAAACAATACTAGTAACTAGCAAGATGCTAGAACACAAATATTGGTAGTTAACTAACTTCAACTTACATATAGACACGTCAAACGGTAGTCCAATAAAAACATATTACATATATAAATACTTAAAAGAAAAGTTAAATAATTTTCGAATAGAAACACTACTATATATGCGTACATAAAACCTAAGAAAAAAAACAAGTAATAATTTTAATCATTTACAGACAGTAGCAAAGGACTTGTTCACTATCTTGAAAGAGAAGTATGGTACAAAACTGCAGTCTTTTTTGTCGGAAAAGGTAACTCCGGTCGCCGGAGACATCACCTATGAAAATTTGGGAATAAAAGACTCTAGTTTGATTAAAGAGATGTGTGGAGATATTGATGTTGTGGTCAATGTAGCTGCCACCACCAACTTTGATGAAAGGTACATATATTTTCTAACTTAAATATTGAATTCTATGAGTTACTCCGTATTTTATATAAAAAAATTGTCTATTTTCAGACATTTGGTATTGTCACCTTTTAAAAACCTATAGTTATTAGAAACAATTATATAAAATGATTTTGATTTTTCTTATTTAATTTTTTACAGATACGACACTGCATTAGCTTTGAATACATTTGGAGCTAAAAGCGTTTTAAATTTTGCTAGCAAATGCGTTACAATTAAGTTGCTTCTCCACATATCTACGGGTTAGTATATACATACACTTGATATTAAGGATAAGTTTTATTTTAAATTTGAATTGTTGTGATTAATTAGAAAGGAAAAAATAATGAAAAAGGTATAATAGGAATAACTTATATTTGTTGACTTTCATTATCCACATGTAAGACACATAATAATTTTCCATCAATTTAAAACATACACAACTTTTTAATACGACCATTTTTTTAAAAAATCATCATAATAACAAGTATTTTTTTATCTTTAATATGAGTATCATATTGTTATATAAAAATAAAAAATTACGGGCTTTTATACATTATGTTAGTGGTTGGTCATTATGTTTTTCAATTGTTTCTTATATGCATTGTGTTATAAGTTCTAGTCATTGTGTTTTTCAATTAGTACTCATATAAAATAAAAATTAAAACAAAATTATGTCATTGTGTATTTGTTCGTCATTGTGTCTTTCTGCTCATCATTTTATGTTCGTCGTTGTGTCTTTTTACTAATCATTATGTTTTAGTCATTACATATTATGTTCATTGTCATTTGTTTGGGATGACATGTGAGATTCATTTAATTTGAGAAAAAGAGTAAACGTTGATTGTGTATCACGTTCAAATCATTATGTATTATGTAATATGTATTCTATTGTGTATACGTTTCAGGCCATTGTATAGTATGTATTAACTATTGTGTTTTACGTTTCAGATTATTGTGTAATATGTATTTATTGTGTTTTATACATTGGATAATTTGTTGCTCTTTTATCATTATGTTTACATATTATGATTATACAATGGTGGTATTAGTATTAAAAAATACAATAATGAAAAAAGACACAATAACATAATATTTGTTTAAATTGAATAACAAATTCATACTTATATTAAAGATAAAAAAACATTTATTCTTATGATGAAATTTTAAAAAAAAAATTGAAGAAAATTTGTAATTAGTTGCCCATCCTTGAACAAATAAGGCTAGGTAACTAAATGAATAAAACTTTTTCTCCTTTTTAAGCTACTCTCTTTTGTTGGTATGTATAAAAGTCTATGTACTCTTGAATTACTTTCGTATCAACACTAGATAATGGATATTAATTAAGTATACAATTTTTATTACATCTGCAACCAATCAATCATGTAAGTTTTAAAATTATCTCTTATTCAGCTTTTGTCTCCGGTGAAACTCCTGGGCTCATGTTGGAAACTCCATATCATTTGAGAAAAGCACTTAACGGTGCACACGGGTTAGACATCAACACAGAACAGAAAATCATTGAAAAAAGACTACAAGAACTTAGCTCTGATGAAACATCTACTGATGAACTAATTACATTGGCCATGAAAGATTTGAGTATTGAAAGGTAAAAAATGGTTTTGCTTTTGCCTTTAAACATTTTCTTATTTTGCTCATGTATCCTATATATGGATTATGATATAAACTTTCGATACGGGTTGGACCTAACACGGATTGCAGATTTTGTTGGTTTAAGGCTTAGTTTGAGTCAAATTTAGTATAAATTCACGGACACATTTAGCTAAATTATTCGGGATATAGTTGACCGGTTTCAGTAATTTAACAACAAATATTTTGGAGTTATTTTTGTGTTTTGTTAATTTGTAATCCTGAGTAGCAATATGAAAAGAAAACTAGGGTAAACAAATTAGACGGTTGTGACCGTATCAATCCATGGTTACAAGAGTCGTGTACATGTTCGTGTGTTTTAACATTATGTTCTTAGTCTTATTGTGTTGACTACTGACCTTCAACCTACCAAGCCGTAACACAACCCATAATCATGCTTTGGTTACATTTTCAATCCTCAGTGTACAATATATTATATTTTGTTGTTTAAAAAAGATAAAAGTTTTAATTGATGTCCTTGTTTACATTTAGAACAATTATAAGCGTCTTAAGTTATACATTGTGTTCATTCATTATACACAGGGCAAATAAATTCGGATGGCCGAATACATACGTTTTTACCAAGGCATTAGGAGAAATGATTCTCGGACACTTGAAAGGGAACATGCCGTTAGTCATTCTTCGACCAACTATCAACACCAGCACCTACAAAGAACCCTTCCCTGGTTGGATCGAAGGCATAAGGTTACCAATTCATCATATCATTCTATTTTTTCTAATTTAATAATTAACAATATTCAAAATTTTCTTACAAGAAAAACATTTTAATTTAATAATATCATTGTACACATTTTAAATTACAGGACAATCGATAGTTTGGCAGTTGGTTATGGCAAGGGCCAATTATCATGCTTTCTTGGTGATCCTGAATCAGTTATTGACGTGGTGGGTTCAGTTTATGCATAATCGTAGCTAATTAATTTCTCTTCATGATCAAAATCGCTAACCGTAGACATGGTGGTGAATGCTATGATTGCGGCAATGGTGGCACACGCAAATCAAGCATCATGTGAAATAATATATCACTTTGGATCTTCAGTATCAAACCCACTGAAGTACAAATCAATTCAACAAAGTGGGTACAAGTATTTTACAAGTCATCCATGGATTAATAAAGAAGGCAACCCGGTTATAGTTGGTGAGATTAAGGTGTTGAACTCCATGGCTAGCTTTCAAAGATACTTTTCTCTTTGTTATCTCCTTCCGTTAAAGGTTAATAAGAATTCTCATACACTGTTACAGAATTCACTATTCATAAGAGATTGTGACAAAGATGACGCTTTTATCATATCAAATCGCGTCGTGCTATCACTAGTGTGACGTTTTTTTTTTTCACAACGAAATCGTGTTTGCAACTTTAGTGATAAAAAAATGTTGTATCGTATTTTGTTACAAAACTAGCAATGATTTATGTAGCAAAAGTACCCTGCTAATAAGTATAATTGACCTTTTTGTAAGTATTATGCATATCATGCATATTCTGTTGGAAAATTTGTTACGTGTGCATTAGTAGGTTGTTATGACACAACAAATGCACACTAATAGACATTGATGAATGATATATTGATGTGTGATTGTGTGTATTTGAAAGAAAATACTATAGTGGTGTATCCCACATTGGTGAGATGAAAAACTTGTGCCTTGTTTTTCTTCTATAAATAGAGAGGTAAACTAAGTTGTAACACACACCAAACCTTACACACAACACAAGCATTGTTGCAAGGTTTTTCCAACTTCTTCTTCTTCTTCTACATTTCTGGTTTCTTTTATTCGAACATTTTTCAGGTTTACGGTTAACTCCGGCAGTACTACTGCTCCGGCTGTTGTACCTTGGGAAACAACGAGTTCTCTTGGGAGACTCGAAATATTGTTTTAAGGGCCCCGTGTTCAACACAATCCTCAGCCAAACCGTTTATATATTTTTTTTCTGTATTGTATTTGGTTTATTTCTTTGATTCTGTATTGTATTTCAGATTCTTGTATTGTATTGTATAAGTAATAAAACTGTTTGTTAATTTTCTATTTATTTACTCAATTCACGAATTCGGTTCCTACAATCTTAAAACAATATTTTTAAAACCGTTTCGTGAAAACTTTATTTAAATTTTCAAAAACTATTCTGTTTTGATCCAAACCAGTTTTGTTTCAAAATAGTATATGTTTTAAAAACAGTTTTTTCTTTTCTGTTTTGGTCTCAGAATCAAGAATTGGATCTTCAAAGTTGAACTTAGACAGATTCGTTCTTGGTTTAACATTCTGAAATCAGAAAAGGCTCCTTTTTGGGCTGTTTTTGGCTATCTAGCACAAGATAGCTTATCGTGAAAACTTTGTTTAAATTTTCAGAAACTATTCTATTTTGATCCAAACCAGTTTTGTTTCAAAATATTATATGTTTTAAAAACAGATTTTCTTTTCTGTTTTGGTCTCAGAATCAAGAATTGGATCTTCAAAGTTGGACTTAGACAGATTCGTTCTTGGTTTAGCATTCTGAAATCAGCAAAGGCTCCTTTTTTGGGCTGGTTTTGTTATCTCGCACGAGATAAAGCTATCTCGCACGGGATAAATTTATCTGGCAAATTTCAGAATTTTCTGAATTTTTTTTCTAAGTTACTAACTTGGTCTGTTTTCTGTGTGCAAGAATGACAGGACCAACCCCAAACACTTCTAATGCTACCCCTGTTGTCCATTTGACCACCCCAGCCAATGTGGGAGCGACCACAATGGCTAACCATGCTGAAAAACCCGAAAAGTTCACGGGTGTCCACTTTAAGAGGTGGTAGCAGAAAATGTTTTTCTACTTGACAACCTTGAACTTAGCACAGTTCTTGGAGAAAACAGCCCCCATACCCATTGCCCAAGATGATGCCCAAAGTGTGAGTGCTTTGGACGCTTGGAAACATTCTGAATTTCTATGTCGCAATTACGTGCTCAATGGTTTGGCGGATCCATTGTATAACGTCTATTGTGGGATAAAGACTGCCAAAGAACTATGGGAGTCTTTAGACAAGAAGTATAAAACCGAAGATGCGGGAACAAAGAAATTTGTTGTGGCCCGTTTTTTGGACTTTAAAATGGTTGACTCCAAGACTGTGATCACCCAAGTCCAAGAACTACAAGTTATACTTCATGAAATTCATGCCGAATGTATGACACTTAGCGAAACGTTCCAAGTTGCAGCCATAATTGAAAAGTTGCCTCCTAGTTGGGTTGAGTTTAAGAATTATCTTAAGCACAAACGAAAGGAGATGACTATTGATTAATTAATTGTTCGTCTTCGAATTGAGGAAGACATTAAAACGGCTCAAAAATCAGCTCGTGTGGAGCCAATGGCTAAGGCCAACATGGTTGAACTTGGACAATCTTCTAAGGGGGGCATAATGGTAAGGGTAAAATGAATAAGGGAAAGGGAAAGGTGAATCTTGGACCAAAGAAGGAGGTTGTGAAAAAGAAACCTCAATCTTCAAACTTCCAAGGTGTTTGTTACAATTGTAATGAGAATGGCCATCGTGTGAACCAATGCAAGAAGCCTAACCATGATCGTGCGCATATGGTGGATGAAAATGGTGAACCGTTGGTGGAAATGATCACCGAGCTCTCGGCAATGATTGAAGAAATCAATCTTGTGGGGGACAAACCGCAAGGATGGTTCATTGATACGGGTGCGACCCGTCATGTGTGTGGTGACAATACCCTCTTTAGCACATTTAAGAAGGCTGCTAGTGATGCACGTTGTTTATGGGGAATCAAGCAACGGCCGACATCAAGGGTGAAGGGAATGTGATCTTGAAGATGACTTCGGGAAAAGAGCTTACTTTGAGCAACACTTTGTATGTGCCCGAAATTCGTAAGAATTTGGTTTCGGGTTGGTTGCTTAATAAGTTTGGTTTTCGTTTAGTGTTTGAGTCGGACAAGTTTGTCTTGAATAAGCGTGGAATGTATGTTGGTAAGGGCTATGCCCTTAATGGTATGCTTAAACTTGATGTAACCGTGATTGGAAATGAAATGAATAAGGCATCTACTTCTGCTTATATTATTGAGTCTTTAAATTCAAATGTTTGGCATGGTAGATTAGGACATGTAAATTTCAATTCACTTCATCGTTTAATTAAATTAAAAAGCATACCAACATTCCATATTGATACAAACTCGAAATGCGAATCATGTGTTGAATCCAAACTTACAAGATCATCCTTTAAATCGGTTGAAAGAATAACCGAAACACTTGATTTAATTTACACCGATGTGTGCAATTTAAAAATGTGCCCAACAAGAGGGGGGAACAAATATTTCATCACGTTTATTGATGATTGCTCAAAATATTGCTATGTATATTTACTTAAAAGTAAAGATGAAGCAATAGAAAATTTTATCTTGTTTAAAAATGAAGTTGAGTTACAACTTAACAAGAAAATTAAACGTGTAAGAAGCGATCGAGGAGGTGAATACGTTTCACCATTTGCGGATTTATGCGCACAAAGTGGCATAATACATGAATTAACCCCTCCTTATTCTCCACAATCAAATGGCATGGCGGAACGAAAGAACCGTACATTGAAAGAGATGATGAATGCCATGTTGGTTAGTTCTGGGGTGAGCCATGACATGTGGGGGGATGCCATTTTAACGGCAAATTATCTTTTAAATAAGATACCTCTCAAGAATAGGGACGAGACTCCTTATAAGTTATGGAAGGGAAGAGAACCTTCGTACAAATACATGAAAGTGTGGGGGTGCCTAGCTAAAGTCACCGTACCACCTCCTAAAGCTCTTAGGATTGGTCCCAAAACTGTTGATTGCATTTTCATTGGATATGCTCACAATAGTAGTGCACATCGGTTTTTGGTACATGAATCCAAAAATCCAAATGTACACGTAAACACTTTCATGGAGGCGAGCCCCAATACTGTCTCATATTTTGAGCACGTGTTTCCTAAGTTAGGACACACACATGAAGCCTCATCATCACGAGCGAATGATGTAGGTGCAAGCTCGTCAACACAAAATGATGACTTGGTTCATGAAGGAACACATGAACGGCCCGAGACTGAGGATGGTGATTTAAGACGAAGCAAAAGACAAAAGGTTGCAAAATCCTTTGGTCCTGACTTCGTAAGCTTTATGGTTAAAGGTGAACCTAATACCTACCATGAAGCAGTGACCTCACCTGAAGGACCTCAATGGAAAGAAGCAATCAAGATTGAAATTGATTCGATCTTACAAAATCATACTTGGGAATTGGTAGATCTTCCAGTTGGTTGCAAACCACTTGGATATCGTTGGATATTCAAAAAGAAGATGAAAGCCGATAGAAGTATTGATAAATACAAGGCGAGGCTAGTGATCAAAGGTTTTAGACAAAAGGAAGGTCTAGACTATTTTGATACTTACTCACCTGTAACACGTATAACCTCTATAGGGTTGGTGCTTGCAATCGCGTCTTTACGAAGTTTGGAAAGCACCAAATGGATGTAAAAACGGCTTTTCTAAATTGTGATTTGGAAGAAGAGATATACATGGAGCAACTTGAGGGTTTCTCCGCCCCTGGTCAAAAGGGCAAAGTATGTAAACTCATCAAGTCTTTGTATGGCTTGAAGCAAGCTCCAAAACAATGGCACCAAAAGTTTGACCAAGTCATGATTAGCAATGGTTTCAAAATTAATGAGTGTGATAAATGTGTTTATGTTAAAAACACAAATGGAGGTTATGTTATTTTATGCCTTTATGTGGATGACATGCTTATCATTGGAAGTAATGATAAAATGGTTCAATCTACAAAAGACATGTTAAAGGCACGATTTGACATGAAAGACGTGGGTTTAGTTGATACTATTCTTGGAATAAAAATCATTAAAACCAAAGAAGGTCTTACTTTGAGTCAAGCACACTATGTCGACAAGATTCTTGAAAAATTCAACAAGGAAGACAAGCGAGTGGCTCGTTCTCCTGTTGACACAACTCTACATCTATGTAAAAATAGAGCTGAGCCGGTTGCTCATTTTGAGTATTCAAGAATCATTGGAAATCTAATGTATCTCATGACATGTACGAGACCCGATTTAGCATACGCGGTGAGTAGGCTAAGTAGATATACTAGCAATCCAAGTGTTCAACATTGGAAAGCTATTATAAGGGTGCTTAGGTACATAAGATACACAAGAGACTATGGTTTGCATTATACCAACCATCCAGCTGTGATCGAAGGGTATACTGATGCGAATTGGATTTCGGATATGAAAGATTCCAAATCAACAAGTGGGTACGTGTTCCTACTTGGTGGGGCAGCAATATCTTGGAAATCATCCAAACAAACTGTAATTGCTAGATCCACAATGGAGTCTGAATTCATTGCCTTAGACAAATCTGGGGAAGAGGCAAAATGGTTACGTCAATTCGTGGAAGACATTCCACAATGGCCAAAGCCGTTGTCGGCAATTTGCATACACTGTGACAGTGAGTATGCAATTGGTAGATCTCAACGTTCAATGTATAATGGCAAATCAAGGCATATGAGACGTAGACATAACACGATACGACAACTACTGTCAACGGGTGTTATCACGATTGACCATGTGAGGTCAGAAGATAACATTGCAGACTCGTTAACAAAAGGCTTAAGCATGGATAAATTTTATAATTTGTCGAGAGGAATGGGACTAAAGCCCGCGATAAAGGAAGTATGAGGGAAACCTAACTTAGCAAACTGGAGATCCCAAGAGCTAAGTTCAATATGCAAACTTAATCATATGACCAGAGGCAGTCACTGTGGGGGAGTACCCCAAAACCAAAGGGAGTCTTGAACTTCCTAGTCCTTTCTCCTAGGAGAGTACCCTAAAACCAGTGACATTTGGGAGAGGTTAAGCATATTAAGGTTAAGTGAAATAACCATGATGTATTTAATGATTCATGGGAATCACCTTTGTTAGATAGAAGTGTAGTCGCTTCGAATGGAATTGTGGGGAGGCGCAATTTCCTAGAGCTCTCGCAGAACCAGGACCGTGATCCATGACCATAACGGACACAAGAATGAAGGGTTGACCAAACCAGGGAGAGTATTGTGTGAAGGCATATTGTCGTCTACACAAATGGGGGTCTGTTCAAAGTCATCGCGACTACAAACCGCTAGGAGGCTAAGTATGCTTCACAACGGAAGGTTCAAAGGGTAACACCTACCTATCTGGCAATACTCAACTGCTGAAACTTACTTCGAAGAATCGATTTCCATTCATGTGAGGGATTGTTGGAAAATTTGTTACGTGTGCATTAGTAGGTTGTTATGACACAACAAATGCACACTAATAGACATTGATGAATGAGATATCGATGTGTGATTGTGTGTATTTGAAAGAAAATACTATAGTGGTGTATCCCACATTGGTGGGATAAAAACTTGTGCCTTGTTTTTCCTCTATAAATAGAGAGGTAAACTAAGTTGCAACACACACCAAACCTTACACACAACACAAGCATTGTTGCAAAGTTTTTTCAACTTCTTCTTCTTCTACATTTCTGGTTTCTTTTATTCGAACCTTTTTCAGGTTTATGGTTAACTCCGGCAATACTACTGCTCCGACTGTTGTACCCTGGGAAACAACGAGTTCTCTTGGGAGACTCGAAATATTGTTTTAAGGGCCCCGTGTTCAACACGATCCTCAGCCAAACCGTTTATATTTTTTTTCCGTATTGTATTTGGTTTATTTCTTTGATTCTGTATTATATTTCAGATTCTTGTATTGTATTGTATGAGTAATAAAACTGTTTGTTAATTTTCTGTTTATTTACTCAATTCACGAATTCGGTTCCTACATATTCTCATTCATGAATGTTTATAATTAATATCCAAATCTGTGTTTTCAGGGTTTGAACGTTGTGAATTCAGCTTTATGTTATGCTTTTAATGGAACGTATTCAAATCTTAGAAGGAAGGTCAATTATGTGTTACGGATGGTGGAATTATACAAACCCTATTTGTTCTCAAAAACCTTGTAAGTTCATTCTTATATGATCACCATTAGTTAACTTCCAAATCAATGTGATTTTAATATTAGGTTCTTTTTTTTTCCTTTTAACAGCTATGATGATTTAAATACTGAAAAACTTCGTCAACTAGTAAGAGAAAACAAAGATGAAGCCGATATGTTCTATTTTGATCCCAAGATAATAAATTGGGACAATTATTTCGAGCTTACACATCTTCCCGGTGCTATTAAATATATATTTAAATGATCCTGAAGCTCACTATGAGAGAACTTATCTCGTGTTTTGTCTATGTATTTGTTTGTATAAGTGTCATAAGTTATGCTTGATTTTCTTTATTGTAACCATGGTCGACTATGGAATTAAGACACATCGAATAAAATGTTCTTGCATGTAATTTGTAACCCCGATGTATTGTAATATAATATAAGTGTGTGTTTTATTAAATGAGTTAAATGTATCAACTCGAATGCGACTTATTTATTAAATACATTAGACGTGCCAACCCAAAATTTAATTGTTACTGGTCTTGTTGTGGTCATGTTGGAGCATATCCCGTCACACCAAGGTACAAGATTGTTGATCAATGATATGATATCGGGTTTAGAACTCGAGTCAAACATTGGGTGCAAACCCTATACGCCACTAGCTTTAGCACAGGGAGAGACGATTTATCCCTGCTACCAAGCTCCAACATGGGAATATCCATGTGTTTGAAGTCGTCATGTTTTAGAAAAGATATAGTCATGAAACACACGAATCTACAATCACGTATCAATCTTATCTCTCATCTTAAATGCATATAACGCATAACCAACACTTAAATATCACCTTTTCATCCGTGTAGCTTGAGAAAGTCGTCATTTTATCATAATCTATATTATTTTTAGGGGTGAGCAAAAAACCGAATTAATCGAACCGAAACTGAAAAAACCGAATTAATCGAACCGAAACTGAAAAACCGAACCGAAGGATTCATCGACAGTTAGTTTTTTAGTTTTTCAAAAAACCGATTTTTGGGTTTAGGTTTGGTTATCCATTTTTAAAAAACCAAAAAACCGAACCGAACCGATTAATCGACCCTATGTTTTCAATGTGTTTTTTTAGATGTTATGACCGGAAACAAAACACCAAAAGAATCTACCGTTGACGGTGATGAAGATTATGAGGATGATGAATATTGGATTTAAACTTTGAAGATAAATAAGATAAAGAATGAAAATTCGGGCCAAACTTTTAGTGTTTTTTTTATTAAAAACTTTGTTGAATTTTAAACTCTACTACTCAAATAACTTTGTATTTGTTTGGTTTCACGTAACACGTGCCTATTTTTGTATTTTGAATGCAATATATATGAGGCACTCTATTTTTTTGAATTCATTTGTGGAATGCCAACTCACAATAAAAAAACCGAAAATAATCAAATAATCGAAACCGATCGGTTGATATTCTAAAATAATCGATAGCTTCGGTTTCGGTTTGGGTTTTACTCAATAACCGAACCGAACCGTGTTCACCCTAGTTATTTTTGTTCCACCCGTTTTTATATCGATTAGAGCATTCTCAGCAGCTCTTCTATAATTATGTCAGATGAATCTCTAAACTTTTTTAAAGAATTGTAAGTGGTTGTGAGTGGGGAAAAAATAAAATTTTAAAAATATGAGTAAATTTGGAGTATCATTGTTCATCCTCTAATTATATTTTAATATATTTGAAAGTTATTATGAGTGAAGCAGAGAGAAAATCCTACTCTTCTAATAAAATAAAATAGTTGTGACACGTGTCACTTTGTAGTTAAACCTCACAACTTTTTTTCTTCTAAAACTAATATCTTAATTGACATAATATATATCATAAATAAATAATCATGCACTTTCCTTTTACACTTTATTTATATTATCTTTATATATTTTTATAAAAACAAATATTAACATATTATTTAATATATATTCCAAAAATACTTGATGAAATCCAAAAAGCAACAACAAATCATATTTGTTAAATATTGAAAAGAATATAATTTCTAATGTTATCATTAACATATTATACTATGCATATTGTAAAGAAAAACAAAACTCGAATGACTTTCAGTTTACAAAACAATTTTTTAATCATTAAATTATAAATATATGTTAAAAGTCTATCCATTTTTTAAAATCTTCATTTATCTATTATTATTATTATTAATGTAAATTGGCATATAAATTTATAGGTTATAAACATATGTTTTAAACTTATCCATTTATTTTTCGGTTAATTTAGTAAACTATATATATGCTAAAATGTAAGGATAGTATATATCAATCACTTTCATATATAACAAAATTTATCATATTTAATTTCTTTGTTTTTTTTCAAGGATTGTTTTGGGTTTTTTTGTGAAACTTAAATTTGATTTTTACGAATCAAAAGTTGGTAAATAGATTGTTTGTACAAATTAATTACATTTGGTTCAAAATTTGTTATGGGTAAAAAATGGGAGATCTGAATATTTTTAAAAGTTTGAGAATGCAGATAAATTTATCATCAAATTTATTACAGGTTCAAATATTTGATTTTCAAAATGTCAGATGGATGAAAATTAGAATCTTAAACATGATTCGGGTTTAAGCTTTAATTTCAACGGATTTTTTGGAAATAAATAAAAGGTCTGGGATTTGGCAAATTGACTATCTTTCTCTCGACTATTAGAATTAAAGAAAAGATAGCGAGCACTTCCGATATGCCACCCATGTCTATCAATGCTTCTAACTTTTATCAAATTTGAAACATATGTGTCAGCATCAACGTTTTTTTCATTGGTGATCAGAACATTGTATGGGAAGCATGCCATGCAAAAATATGCTCAAATGAAACAAAATATTCACAAAATTGAATGAGTTAACATTTTCTTTTTTATGTTGTAATTATGGCAAAGTCGAGAAGTCCCCTTAAACTTATCAAAATCTTTCTCATGGTGTAACTCAGAAAAATATAGTTATTGAAAAATATCTGTCGTTACAGTTTAATGTTCTCATTACCTTCTATGGGTGGTAAATTGACAAATATATCAATAAAGAGAACTCTCCTTTTGTATTTAGGCTGAGTGGTCAGAATTACTATTGTATGAAAAGTTTTCTTTCCGAAATTAGTTCATAACCAAAAGTCTTACAATTATACATATATGATACTGTGAATAAAATTTTCAGTAAAACAACGTTATTGGGTATTTTTTGTATGTGCATTTTTTCATTAAGTAAATTTTAAAACAATCATTATTTTATATAAATAAAATCAATTTATGTACACATAATACATAATATAGATACAAGCATAGATGTAATACATTTTTCCATATACGCTATATAACTACTTGCTTTACTTGTAATTTTATAATTTACATCATCCCGTATGTTATACGGGCTCTAAAACTAGTATAATAATAAAGATGTAAAAAATATTATTTAATTATATATGAGAAAGAAAATATAGTATTTTTAGTTTTTTATAAACGATTTTTCAAGTAGGAATAGACGGCTAATCACCGTTCAGTGGGGAACCCCAATAATTTTTCTTACTTATTTTTATCGGTATTCAGTTAACCATCAACTTAGAATTTGTATTTCACGGTATAATTCAGCCGTCGTGTCAAATCCGCTTGTATTAAATTTTCAAGTACCCACGTCTTTCAATTAACCCACCTCCTCACCATTGGCAGCAGTGTACACAGATGGGTCACCTTCCAAAATTACAATAATGCCCTCTTCAATCGGCCGGCGAACACATCTCCAGTGGAATTACTGGTAATATTTTATTTTGTTTGTTTGTTCTGTTTTTAATATTTATTTATTTATGCTTTTAGAAATAGTTATTAATTAGGTCCAGTGGACTGCTGTTATTAACATCTGGACATAATAAAGTTATTAATAAGATTTGATCTTTGTTAGTGTTAATTAGATCAACAACAATATGATTTTGCCCATTACACTCACTACTTGGTTGTTAAGCCAAGAAAAATATAATTATTTTGGAAGATTATTATTATTATTATTATTATTATTATTGAATTACTGAACAAGAAAATGCACTTATTATTATTAAAGGATGTATGAGAAGATATAGTTTCCGTTGAATGTAGATACGGATAAAGAGGATCGCTATGTATTTACATGGTATGATGTTATCTGATTACATGAATCGCGTGTTCTTTATTTCAAAGGCAAACATTTGAGCGTCATTGTATCAAACCGTGACTTGGAATTTGGAAAGCAGGATAAAGACACTTCGCCTTACCTTACCGGGCTTAGGTTCTTCACGAGTCTTATGTTTATGGAGTTTAAGAGGTTTCAGATTTAAATTGATTCGTCACCAAAAGAAAGGACAAGATTGACCTTAGAATGGTAACTTTTATTATTATTATTATTATCATCATTATTAATGGTGAAAGTACACATGTCATGCTAGCTGAATAATTAGTCCCTTTTTTCCTCAAAACTCTGAATATGCTTATTGGGGCTTAGTGTGATATTGTTGTCACTGGCGAAGGATAGTTGGGGCCAGGGGTGGCCCCGCCCTCTCCGTTTTTAAGTGTGATATAATAGTCTTGGGCTTATGAGTTGTATTGATAAAATTACCTTGCTTTTGTAAGACTTGATATTATTAGAGGAATCACCTTGTGGATTTTGTGCTGTTTGTTCTGTCATGTACTGAACTGAAGCTTTACGTTTCTGAAATTGTTAGCAGGTTTAAATTGATATTGTGTCGAATACGTAACAAGTTTAGCCACAAAAGGCGGTTTTTTTTGTAAGTAATTGCTATTATTAGGAGTGGTAAAGGCATACGTAACGCCATATGTTGCATGAGTTATTATTTTTGGCACGTGGTGAAAGGACACACGTGAAGTTGATTTTTCTCGTGATACGAATAGGGTTTTGGATTTTAGTTTAATTTCATTTTCACTTCTTTAGAACTCTTCTAACTGTAACACAATTTAGGGCTTCGGGTCTGAAAAAAAGTTGCCTTAATTTTGTATAATATTTTATTTTGTAAGTACTGTCACTTTATTGTGGAATTGCAGTTAGTCCACGACTTATAGGGCAGGTCCAGGTCTTATGTTTCTAGAATGCTAAACAAGTTTAAATTGAGTTTACATCTTACAAGTGCATCTTTTAATGAAGAGTTATTATTATTATTGTTATTATTATTATTATTATTATTATTATCAGGATACATGGAAAGGATACGTTTTTTCTGATTTTTCTTATGAACAGAATAAGAGTATTTGGTTTTAGTTTAATTTCTTTTTCATGTCTAAAGATTCTTCTAAGTGTTAAATAATTAGAGGGTTGGGGGTTTTCCTGAGTAAATCTATCTTAATTATATAAGATTTTTTATTATACGTATAGCATCACCTCATTATGGAATTTCGCTTGGATTTGTTTATCATCTTGCTGAATTTTGAATCTTTTATATGGTTCATGACCTCTAGGCTAACCGCAGGCATTATGTTTTTGTAACTTTGAACAAGTTTAAATTGATTTTTCATCCAATAAATGACTAGTTCCACACTAACGAAACCCCTAAGCCCCAGAAATTTTCTCACTTAAGAGTCAAGAACGCAATTCGAAGTATAATCAAGAAAAAAGGACGAACTTTAGTTAGCATGACCTGTATCTTTCATCACACTGCTAAAGTTTGTTCTTTACCTGATTTTCTTCTACAGTTAGTAGGCTTTAATATAATTTCTTTACATGTCATTTAAGTTACATTTGGATAGTTCTACGGGCTATTAAGGTTAAACAAAGAAAATTATACACAGCTTTTTATTCCATCCCATAAAAGACTAGTTTGACCTTATAAGTGCTTCTTTTTGTTGAACGGTAACTATTTGCACAAAATTCCTTAGCCCCAAATTAAAGAGCAATATGGACTTGAAAGAAGTTAACATAATCATGAGAATCCAATTTGGATCTTGAGGAAAATTTAGAAAAGGACGAACTTTAGCTAGCGTGACGAATATCTTTCACATTATTCTTGATTTTTCTCAAGACTTTAATTCTACTTTTGGTTTTTAGTTTAATTTCATTTCTACATTCGTTTACCCCCTCAAAGTGTGTTTACATAATTTGGGTCTGGGGAGTTATTGGAAAAAAGTATCTTATTTCTGTAGGTGTCTTAGTTTTCTGATTGACATCGCCTCGTTGTAGAATTACACCTGGATCTGTCTGTCACCATACGAAACTTTGAATCATTTAAATGCTTTATGACCTCTATGCTAAATCACATGTCTCAGGGTTCTGAAATTATAAAGAAGTTACCATGCAATAAATGACTATCTTGAATCGGCTTTTTGTGTTAAACCGTTACTATTATTAGACATGATTAGGTAAGAGTCTAAGAGAGTGAGAGACATGTGTCACACCGGCTTCTATTTAATCTTAAATTCTGGACTAAACGTATGTGTTTAGTTTAATAAAATTTTCACATCCATAGGCTCTTGTAAGGGTTAAATAATTTGGGGCTTAATTCTTTAATATCTTTAATTTCCATGGATAAGTTGTCCCTAGAAGTTTCAAAGAAGTTGCTTTCGGAGCATGTTTACTCTATGCGTGAGGAGGTATAAATTGTGTATATAATCTTGTGTTTATATGACTTCAGATCTATGTAATGTTAGCAAGAAGAGCTTATTTATCTGGAAATGTATCTGTGTCTGGCATCGATAATTTTGGTTGAATTTTCATTTGAAGATCTCTCAAAACAGTTTTGTCAAAAACTAACGACTGTGGGCATGTATATGTGTGTGTGTGTGTGTGTGTGTGTGTTATTTATTTGTATTTGGTTGTGTTGAATGAGATAATTGTCTTGTATATCTTTCAGGGCGACGTGGACAGTATGTTTTGTCGATATTATAGTCCAAAAAGCAATTGCAGTGCTAATGAACTTGCTGACAAGATCAAATTGTTTTGTGCTGAAGTGGAGCGGGAAATCACTGAAATTGAAAGCTATAGGTAGCTTCCCGCGTTATTAAATTCACTTTACTAACTTTTTGTTTACATTTTACTTGAATTTGCAGCAAACTCCCAGAGATTGATTACGTGAATGTGTGTAAAACGGCTCGAAGCATCAAAGCAAGAAGTATCGTGTAAGTAACTAAAAATTATTATAAATTTCCATTGCACAAAAGATTTAATAATTTATTTCCATTGCAGGCTTGGTACTAAGAACCTAAGAAGTCAATGTGAATTCGTCCTCGAGGCTGGCCTGATTTTTGACAAGGAAACGTAAGGGTTACCGTTTATCTTTGTTAATATTAATTAAATTTAAAAGATTTGTATATCATCGTCAATTTTTTATGTTTTATTTCTCGTGTGGCTATATAATTCTCATAACGTATCATCTGTATCTTTGTTATTTACTTTTTATGTAATTCTAAACATATCATTATACACACACACATAATTAAATTTTAATGCAATATTCATTTAAATATTTGTACCCTTTTGTAACATCCTAATTTCGGTTTTATTAATAGAATAAATATCGTCTATTTTACAGTGGGTCGTTGTCGGTTTAGAGAAATAGAATACGAGTTGGGCTAGTGTTGGGTTAAATGGATATGGATTATGGACTTGGATTATGAAAGAAAGAGGAAAGGACCATGGGCTTAAGCCCATGATCCATAATTATATAAACCATTAATCCCTCATTTAATTCATTCTCACACATTCCATACACCACCCAAAACACACACTTAAGATTTCTCTCAAATTCTTCCTTATCTCTAGCCGATATCACGAAGGAAACCGAGAACCGACCCAAGGTAATGATAGTATGTTATTGTTTGAGCTTAAATCCGTTAGATATAATCATGAAACGACGAGCCGACACTGTTAAACCGTTTAAGTCACGAGATCCGGGTGGATTCGGGTATAAACCGAACCTATGACGAGCTTAGGAGTCACCCTAGCTCAGATCTGGATCGAACGGGACGAAAAACGGTGAAAAACAAGCCAAAACCCGTTTTTCCGGTGAAAACGCGTTTTTCCGGCGGCTTTCCGGCAATGACGGCGCCGGAAAAGGTTGGTACGAGGTTAGCGATGTCAGGGAATGTTCTGACATTCCCTGACCTAACCCTAATTCGCTAAGGGTAACTAGCGAAGTAGGTGTGATTCGCCAGCTGATTCGTTAAGGAAAGATAACGAACTAGCCTTAGTTCGTGTCCTGATTCGTTAAGGAAAGATAAAGAACTAGCCTTAGTTCGTGTCCTGATTCGTTAAGGAAAGATAACGAACTAGCCTTAGTTCGTGTCCTGATTCGTTAAGGAAAAGATAACGAATTAAACCCCCCCCCCCATTTCGTTATAGCCATTCGTTAAAAGAAATAACGAATTAGAAGGTCCAATTCGCTATATGGACTGATTCGTTAAGAAGTCCAGTTCGTTAAGGGCTCAATTCGTTATAAGAACCAGTTCGCTAGGATAATCCGATTCGCTATGAACCAATAACGAATTAGAAGTTTAACAGAATGACAATAACAGTCCCTGGACTTAGAAAAAGAATGAATTAATTACAATTCACCCCTTGAGCTTTTAAGTAGCAAATTAATTAATGATTCGAAATTATAATGGAAAATGTGTTACGACAGTTAATGAAAATAAAATTTTTTCAAGCTGACCTGGCAGCTCGACCCCAGCCAGGGGCTCTGCCCCTTGGACCCTGCTAGGGGCTGCCGCCCCTAGACCCCGCTGCCAGGGGCGCTGCCCCCGGACCCCCGTTCGTTGTAGGTCATATAAAGATAGAAATACAACATGAGTAGTAGTAGTTAATTGATACGTGTAAATATTATACAGTTAGCCGTGCACAGCTCAAGAAGGGAATAACGATTAACGGAGAGCCTAACAGGATTCAGGTGAGTTTATAGCCCCATTTATGTGTTATGTTTTCGGGGCTGTGTGCATACTCAATATGTTTGTTAATACGCTTATCCTAAGAGATAAGTGTATGCCTTGTGTGAATAATGTGAAATGCATGAATGATTGCTTGATGGTACGTGAACGATCTTCGGATATTGCACGTACTGTCAGGTTGTAACGCTATGTATAAGGTAAGTATGATATGTATGCTTATGTGTATGAGTGTGATAAAGTTAATAAAAGAAGGAAAGGATGGTTGTATGGTTACGAAGAGGGTACCGGGCCCTAATAATACTCGAGGTATGATGTATGGTTGTATGGTAACGAAGAGGGAATCGAACCCTACTAATATTCGAGAACTAGGGAACCGAACCCTACTAATATTCGAGGAAGGAGGGTACCGAGCCCTAATAATACTCGAGAAAGGAGGGTACCGAGCCCAAATAATACTCGAGTAATGTAGGGCGTAATGCTCTTTATAACGTAAGATATGAAAGCAAGTTAATACAAAAGAAAGTATGAAAGTATGATTGAAAGAATATAAGTTTATGTGTATTGTATAATGTATGATTAACTAGAACTCACTCAGCGTAGCTGACTTTTAGTATGCACGCAGGTGAGTAGGATGAGGCAGCTCGCTTGAGGAGACACGTGGCACTGAATAAGAGGCTGGCATCGGAAGATTCCAGACGTTTAAGTTTAATGTTTTGTTCATTTTGAAAGACAAGATGTTGTTTTAAGACAAGATGTGTTTTGCTATGAAATGTTTTACGAAAGTTTTTATATTCCGCGAATGTTTTAATTAACTCTGATATTAGAACTGCGTTTATGAGTAAATCCAACATGAAAGTAGGGCTACCGGTAACGGGGCCTTACACCTTTTTGGGATTTTGCAGTTTATGTGATGCCGTTGTAGGTCTGAGGAGTCGGTTCAGGCGAATAGAAAGCCGATTTGAAACCTACCTTGAGGTACATCGCCTTTTATGATTTAGATTTATTTTCTGTTCTTGAATAATACTATATGGTGTCCTTCAACAAACTGCTTCATTTTGGAGATTAATGTAACATTATTATTATCATGTATGACTAGTTATTAAATATAATGAATTTGTTTAATTCAGGGATTAAGTTTATCACCTCTATTGTATTCAACTACTAACAAACATAATAATGTATGATATCATGGTTATCACATTCACCTCATTAATGCTTATATAAACGATAAATTTTTATATGGTATGCTTTTAATATTTTGTTTTCATCAGGTTGAGATAAACCATACAATGATATATATGATATGCTTCCGTTAAATATTTTGTTTTCAACAAGTTTCTTTAATGATTTTAATATGTTTTATTTACTCTTTCAGATGCATGATGCGATCATCGAGAAAGAGAAGCAACTGGAAGAACCAAGGAAATGATGCGTGCGAGTTTGCTGGTTTTATGAAATTTCAATGCTTGTTAGTCGTAAAAGTTGTTGGTTTAAAACTTATGTTAAGCTAAGATCTAGTTCAGGATTTTGCATAAATTGTTGTTTAAGTAGTTTGTTGGAGAATGTTTTTTTTATGAAGTGGTTGATTTGTCATTTGTGATGTTTGTTTCTTGCTGCTACTTATTTTACCCCAAAGGCGGTCTGTTTTTCCTTGATTTTCAGCTACCCAAGGGCTTTTTACGGGTTACACACAATATCGAATATTTTAGTTTTTCATTTTTTTACTATACCTGGCAAACCAGGGCGGGCGAGTTGGGCGTTGGGTCAGAACGAGTCGTTTTACTATTACAGTTAGTCTAACCTATGATTTTTTTATTTTTACTATTTAGTGTTCCTGGTTTGAAGTATTGAATATTTTAGCCTGACATAACCACCCACAAGCAATTTGTTTAGAAGTTCAAATTAGCCAAAGTTTAATTTACTTTTGATCACAATTGCCAGCCATATTATTACAATTTTTGTAATGAAAATGTTTTTATGCAGACTATTTTCTAGTTTAGCAATATACAGAATTTAGGCTTAATGTGTCATGCCATGGCATGTGCTATTGAACTTATTGTTGTCCATGGCTTGTGGTGTGGGCATGAAAATTATGTGGTATGTGTCATGTGTTATATACATGAAATTTATGTTGTATGAGGCATGTATTGTGTGCATAATATTTATATAAATATTATATCTTAAGTTAATTTTTTGGATGATAATCTTTCGGCCTAGAGACATTAAGTGTTTATTCGCATTAAAAGTGGGCCCGAGTTCTATGTGATAGAAATCAGGCCATGTGTTGTGAGCCTTAGTCTGGGTGTCAAAGTTGCCACTTAATTACGACAAGGAGCGAACACCGCTATGGCGGGGCTCCATCATAGGTTTGGCGGGGCTTGGCTGGAGTTGCGCGTGGGACACCATTTGATGATTTTTGTATACAAACCAACCATAAATAATCACTTCAATATAATATCATATTTCATATAAAACGCCTTGGTGGTGTCAAGGGTTAAAAAAACAAAACAGAAAGATACGCCTACGTGAAAGCGTTAGTTTAGTTTTTAATTTTTCTCATATAAAGCTAGTATAAAACCCCTCACTAACATATAATTTTAGATAAAATTTTAGGAGTAAATATTAGAAGAGAGGGTAGAGTGGGGTGGGTTGGGGTTTCACCTTTCAAATAAAACTATAAAAGTGTCATTTTTCGTACAAAACAAAACCTTCTTTTGAATAAATAAATTGAACCAAAACAAAGTTATTTTTACAGTGTTTCTTTTTTGTTCTTTACTGATAAGTCTATTATGAAAAGGGTAGTATCTAAAAGCAAAACCACATGATTTTTCTTTGAAAAGGTAGGAATCATGTGAAAAATTGTGTTATTCAAAAAAATTAAAACATGTAGAAAGGCACTAATACGATAATACTTAAAATGTGAAAATTTAAATTTCATAACGGCATATAAAGGTCTATAAAAGTCACAATAATGTAATTTACGAGTTTCATAAAGAAACACTCATGTGATTATGAGATTTCATGTGTAACATCCAAATTATTTATTTATATAAGATAAAATTTAACTCTTGAAAAATTAATTTAAACGATTTGATCAAAATACTCTTTTATTTTTATATGACTCGTTTTTTTTTAAATAAAAATTCAAATGAAGAGGTTACTAGCTAACCCGCGTGAGTTTTCTTTTCTTCCTTTCCTTGTTTTTGTAACAATGATGACCGGATGTGATGGGTAAGTTCGGGTTTTACTTTTTTACTATTGCAATCACTTTTAGTCTTTGGTTAGGAGGGTGTCGGGGGTGGTGGATATTAACAAAAAACAAAAAGACAACGAGGAGCCTCATGTAGATGAGAGCATCAAAGTTTATATGGTGATCTCAGTATCATGCACTTCATGTTTTATATCACTATTTTATGTATTTATACATCCATCTCATGTATCTAACTATACTATTAAAGCAATAGGCTTTATGTCAAAATTCATCTTTCCTATTGGTTGTTCACTAGAGTTTCCATGTATATCAATAGCTTCTCCATTTTTCATCTTAATTAAATGAATCAATAATAAATTAAAATAAGATTAATCAATTCTCTTAAAGTATTTTCTTCCATCTTTCATATATAATTAAATGTTGATTAATTATATTATGTTGATTATTTTTATAACTTTCAATCATATGATTCAGTAATTCATTATATAAATATTTATTGTAATTTTATATATTATAGACATTGTTATTTTATAAATTACATATACGGTGTTATAATTGATGATTAATTATATTTTTGTAAATAAATAAATTACTAATTTATATTTTTACATTAATAAGTTTATTTCCGTTTGTTTAAATATAGTCAACATTTATATTTAAATTAAATAATATTATATTTATAATAATCTAAATTTAGAACATTACATTTTAGTAAATTCAAAATTTGAAAATTCAATAATCCTAATTCCTTACTTATCGTTCTTACTTTAAGTTTTTTTTAATTTTTTGAAATTTCCTAATTATTTGTTTCTAATCAATTCCATGTATACCTTCCTTCTATAATTTAGTCAACCATAATTCAATCCGTATAAATAGTTAAGTTTCATACGGTAATTCTTACACCTTCAAACTCTCTTTAGCAAACACCATTAGCTTTGTGTCTAAGGTTTTTATTTTGTGTTGTTTTTATATCGTCCATTTTTGTATTCTTTTTTTTTTTGTTTAAAAGTGTTATTGTTCCTAAATGAATTTTTTGTTTTTTTGAATTTTTCACCTCTAGAAAGAAGATCTCAATTTTTAAATTAGTAATTTATATTTCAACATTAATAAGTTTAATTCCGTATTTAAATATAGTCTAGATTTAATTTATGAACATTACATTTTAGTAATTGAAATTTTAAAAATTACTTAATTCTAATTCCCTAATTTCGTCCTTATTTTAAGTTAATTGAGTTTCTCTAATTTTTTTGTTTCTAATTACAATAGGAAATGTGTGTATAAATACCTAACATTCATACAGTAATTCTTACACTAACAAATCCGTAACCATTTTAATCTCTCTCCCTCTCTCTCTCTCTCTCTCTCTCTCTCTCTCTCTCTCGGCTTATTCCTCAACCGTCTCCTATATTCTGGTAATGGCCAATTTTGTTATACGTTTTAACGGTAAGGTTTTATTGTTTCCGGTAATGTTTTATATTTATTTTAATTGCTATATAATTTTTTTATAATCTCTTTAGGTTGTAAATCAAAATCCAAGATTGAATTAATATGTTGAAGTTATTTCGGTTTTCCGATAACGTTTTCCGGTAAGCTTTTATATTTATTTTAATTTTTATATTACTTTGTTATAATATCTTTAGATTCTATATCAAAATCCAAGATTAAACTGATAATTTTCGTTTTTGTTTGTATTTATATTAATATTTATATGATTTTTTCTTATAATCTTTTTAGGTTATATATCAAAATCGAAGATTCAATGGAGATCTTCACTATTTCGTTTTTCCGGTAACGCGATTCAATTTTTCCGGTTGTAAGTTATAACATCAATTTTACATTTTTTCACATGATTCAAATCTTCCATAATTTGTAATATATTTATTATGTGATATTAATATTAATATTTAATTTTATCATTTCAGGTTATTGTCCCCAACTCCGTATAGCTAATTTTATGGATTGAGAATTGTTTGATAAGATGTCTTTTATTTTTGTGTAACATCATGGAAATTTCAAGCCAAAAATGTCAACTTTCCAAAGTCTAGGGATCAATTCTGCCAAATTCCAAACTCTAAGGTTGAAAATGAAAATTCTGATTTCTTGTCCTCTCGCGATACGCGACGGGACAAAAGACAAGCCCATCACGTATCGCGATGGGGCATGGTCAAAACTTCTGGAAGAAGTCAACAGCGATACGCGATCGCTGTTGAACCCAACGTCATCGCGTATCGTGATGACGTGGCCTGACACGTTGTGACACGGGTGCCACGTGGCACACGGTGGCCTGTCTGCCGCCACGTGTCACCACGTGGCAACACGTCTGCCACGTGTAGTGGCTGATTCAGCAAGCCTACGTCGCGATACGCGACGGGCTTGCCAAAGGGGCCGTCGCGTACCACGACGGGGTCCAATTTTTTCCTATAAATAGTGGGCGACGGGTTCATCACAACCCACACCAAATTTCGCACACTTATCTCTCTCTCTAGCCTCTCTCTATACCCCGAAGTTCGTGCCCTCGATCTATCTCGGTAATCGTGCCTGATTACTCAATTTCCGTGCCATACCCCGATAATCGTGCCACCACCCGACGATGTTATAATCAAAAAGATGTTCTTGGAGTGACGTCCCGAAAAGTTACCTCGTAAAGCGTGCTGACGTGGAAGAATATTGGTATGTCTCGTTTTGCGTGCCGAAGACAAGTATTGATCAAAGCGAGAGTTGAAAAAATCAAGCGGCGTCGAGGTGTTGCTCGAGTGTCTAGGGGTTTAAAGCCGAGTAGGAGGTATGCATAATGCCCGAATTAAATAATAATAAAATATTATAAAGGCTTGATCCTAAAGTCGTAATTATACTCGATGCTTTAAAGAAAATAAATAACAAAAAAAAGAATGAAAGAAAAGAAATATATGTATGTATATATATGTGTTGTATAAATATTCTTTGGGTCGCACTCCTAGGCCTAAGATGGGGGTGTGACAGGTTGTTATCAGAGCCATCGATCTTAGCGAATTGGGTATCATCAAACAATACCCAAGCTTCGATCCAAGCATAGGAAAATATTTTACTTGTTTATTTGAATAGGGATAAGATTGGCTGGTAACCCTTTCTTTCCCTCTCTACATTCTAAACCACCCATCAAAGATGTTTTATGAGAAATTAATGGAGTATTACGATCATGAAGCAAGAAGAGCAAGAAAGTACTACAAATTTCCAAAAGACATCATGAGTGAAGATTATTATGAGGCTTTCTTCAACCGAGACCAATACATTGAACGACCCAAGCCAATATACATCCCTGGAACTAAGCATTGTCCAATTAACTTACTCAATAGTCCACCAAAACAAAGAGTCGAACCGCCAAGGCACTCAAGTTACCATCCACCAACAATACCCAGGTACCATCCCTCTGAAGTACCAATGTACCACCTGTCAGAGATTGCCACATACCAACCATCAGAAGTACCACAATATTACCCGACTGGATACATACCACCAAACCCTCATCCGTCTTATGCCTTCCTCTCAAATCAACCAATAAAAGAAGAACCAAGATCCCCTTCCTCCGACTGGATGCAGTGCCACTCGGATCAATGAAGGTGGCATATCGGAAACTCCACTGTTAACGAAGTCAATTCTCAACACAATAATGGTGAAGGATCATCCCGCAAACCAAGAATAAGGGTGATGATGCCCTATGAAAGTTTCAAAATGCTCTCGATGATCAACGAGACCACCCAGCATATGGAAGAGGAAGAACCTGTGGAAGAAGAGGAACCAGAAGATGAAGAGGACCCTGAAGAAGAGGAGGATCCTGAGGACGAGTCTGAACCAGAAGAAGAACATCCCGTTAATCCCAATGAGATATCAACATCAATGGATTGATCACTCACTTCCCGAAACCCAAGCTACGGTTCTGTGGATCCATATGTCCAATATCTCGAAGCTCTCAAGAACCAAGCTTCATCAAGTTTCCCACCGTTCCAAGGCGTGATTCCAACCGAAGCAGAGCAAGCTGATGAGATCCGAGAACAAAACCAAGCTGCTAAAGCTTTCTTCTACCTTTCATCCGACATGACCGACGTTCTGTATCCAGAACTGAGGAATCACTACGAAATGGTGACATTGGGTTACCGCGACCCACCTCCACAATACGGATACCCCAACGAGGTCCCACATTAGTATGAATAACACTTGGATCGCGCTCTGCACGAAACAGACGATTGAGAAAGAAGATGGCCGATGAAGGAAAAAAATGAAGAAGATGGGATAAAAGCTTCTTCACAAGTGCAACAAGCTGACGAAGGTTGTGAGAAAGTTTTTGAAAGATTGAGGTAGTGTTAATGAGGAATGCGAAGAAGAAGTCGTATGTGTAATATAGTCTTGTATGTTATGTGTGTGTAACAAGAACGTTGAAACGTTCTTGAAATAAAGATAGGATGATCAATATATATATATTGTGGGAACGATATATATATATATACGTGTATGTATTGTGAAATAAATATATATATCCTTTGTGATATATATATGAATGTATAATAAAATATATGTTTAATAAAGGAAACGTTGTTAAAAATTTCAGATATAAATTGAAAAGAAAAGGAAAAATGTCTGAACAAAGTAATAACAACGAGAATGCTCGAAAAGGAAAGGAAGTAAGAAAAGAAAAGGGGAAAGACCCCAAAAATAAACAAGATGAACCTATCCCCGATAAATATAAAAGCCAAATACAAAAGATGATTAAGGATGCGGTTAGAGAAGAGTCTATGGCTAGGTCTCAATCGAAAAACTCGAAACATTCTCATTCCGTTAATCCTTCCCGAAAATTTGTGAAATCCCGTCCAAAACCGTCTCATATCGAGGAAAGTGTCCATGAGTCTAACGCTGATTGTGGGGTTAGGAAAGAGTTCAAGAAACTCAAGATTAGTGGGTGTTCGTTCAAATATTTCAAATACTATGGACCGAAGGGGTTCCATGGTGATAAAGGGGCCATCACAACCGTGAGATGGCTTGAGGAGATGGAAACAATTGTGATAACGAGCAAGTGTTCCAATGAAGAAAAGATTCAATATTCGGCCCTTATGTTCAAGGTAGAAGCGCTAGAATGGTGGAACACACTGATTTTGAGTAAAGGAAGGGAGGTGATGTACAACATGACTTGGAACGAGTTTAAGGAGTTGTTGATGGTGAAATTTTGTTCGATGCACGAGACGGACCAAATTCAAACTAAGTTTTTGACTCACAAGGTTGTTGGAATGAATCTTCGTGAGTATAACACGAAATTCCACGAATACTGTCGTTTGGTTCCCCAGATGGTTACCCCCCCCCCCCCCCGAATCCAGCAAAGTTACACGTTATATTTGGGGACTACCACGAGAGATTCGTGACACGGTTAGGTCACACTTGCCACAAACCGCTGACTCCGCGATGGAGTTGGCTGGGTACCTGATGGGCGGAATGATCCGAAATAAGAAAGAGGATAAAAATATTATAACAACACACGACTCGAGGAAAAGAGGAGACACCCGTTTCAAGGGTAAGGGAATTGACCAACGAAGGTCTGGCTTCAACCCCAGCATCTCGCAATGCAAAGTTTGCAAGAAGTATCATAGGGGTAAATGTAATTTTGTTCCACGAGTCTGTGAATCATGTCATAGACCCGGCCACGCAATGGCTGATTGTTGGAAGAAGAAGATGACATGCTACAACTGCAAAGAAATGGGGCATCTAAGCTTTGAATGCCCCAAGCAAGCCCCCGCGGTTGGTGGTGCGGGAGGTAGCGGTCAAAAGAATGAGCCCAAGAAGGGCAATGCAAGAGTCTTCGTCCTAGATACAAAGAAAGCGGCCGGCATGCCGGAAACCATTACTGATACATTCCTTGTTAACAATGCTTATGCTAGAGTCTTGTTTGATTCAGGAGCCAACTTAAGTTTTATAGATTATAAATTTTGTAGTCTATTAAACGAACCTTTAATCAAACTTAATAAAACTCTAAGCGTCGAGACCGCTAGTGGCGAAATTGTTAAAATCTCCGAAGCCCTAGAAAACGGAAAAATCTTATTAGCCGGTTACGTTTTGCTTATTCAATTGTTACCCATGACTCTTGCGGGTTTTGATGTTGTATTGGGTATGGATTGGCTATCCGACAACCATGCTCGTATCATTTGCAATAGCAAGACCGTTGAACTCCAGGCTCCTGATAAACGAAGCTATTCGATTGAAGGGGATAAAGACGCTGGCCAAGTTAGCCTAATCTCTATAATAAAGGCTAACAAATGTTTGAATAAAGGATTCTTAGCGTTCATGGCCTATGTCACCGAAGAATCTAAGCCCAAAGAAATCAAATACGTTCCTGTTGTTTCTAATTTTGCTGATGTCTTTCCCGACGAACTTCCTGGAATCCCTCCCGATCGTGAAGTAGAGTTTAGAATTGATCTTATTCCTGGTACTGCTCCGATCGCCAAGGCTCCGTATCGTCTCGCACCAACTGAAATGAAGGAGTTAAAGAAACAACTTGATGAACTTCTGGAGAAATGTTTCATACGACCAAGTTCATCACCATGGGGAGCGCCGATACTTTTTGTCAAAAAGAATGATGGATACATGAGAATGTGCATTGACTACTGATGTGGTGTGAGATATATATATTTTTATTAAAGATTTTTCACACTTTGTCGGGTTTTAAAAATGGTTTTCACCTAGACTTAACCATACACACAAAAGGCAAGTGTACCCGTCGTGTGGTAATATAGTAACGACGAGAACCGGGTATCAATCCATGGACACTTACATTTTAATATCAAACCTTTGCAAATATAATAACCGTGAGAAATGAGCTTAATTGATTTGTTTTTAAGATTAATTTTTAGAAAAACTTGTAACAATAAATTAAAGCAAGTAACACGATAATGGAGATAAATAAGAATTAAGAAGCTATCACCTTAACTTAGAATCCACTTGACTCCTAATGATGGTAAACTTAAATATATGATAAATTCACTATTTTGTTTTAAAAAGAATAGTTTCTAGTTATAGATAACCATCCAAATGATTTTTTGGAAAAATTAGTATGAATTATACAAACTAATCACCTCAAATCATACTATAATGTAAGTGAATCTTTATGTTGAAATTTAAAGATATAGATTATCATTCAATTACGAAACTCAAATCTAACAACCCGTCGGAAAGATTACATGAACAACACATAATCCACCTATGGTTGATTAAATTAGACTAAGTTCAAGTATTCCCTTTATTTATGAATTTTCAACCCAAGTGTAATATTAAAATAGTTGTGTTAACAAATTATTTATAATATTACTTATCAAGAATATCAATTCATAACATATGTTCAATATTTTCAAATATAAACATGAGGATATGTGTTTAACCAATTTTCATGTACCATACAAGAATTGTTTTAACTACTTCTAGATTAAAAGTTATAAAGTTGCATGAACAACATTTATAAATAAATGATAAAATCAAGAGTCTTTCAACATAACAAGATGTACCATTTATAATTCTTGTATATTACTTTCAATTGTTTAAACACAATATTTCATCAAAGGATAACCAAGAATTAGTCATTATTTTAACATAAAATTATCATATATTAATTCCAACCATCAAAAGTTGTCAAGTTTCATCATGGGTTAAGGTGACATAAAGAGTTTTAGCTCATGATAATTATAAAAGATACACCAAAATAGAAGAATATAGCATTCATGTTTAATATTAAGATAATCTAACAAAGCTAGATAATTATGATGATGCTAAGACTTCTTCTTGATGTTGTATGAAGGTTCAAGAGCTTCTCTTTTGTTACTTCTATGGATTATGAGAGTGAAAATGAGTGTGTTTTTCTCCAAAATTGTGCACACCAAATGAGCAACATGCATGGTCTTTATATAGGCTCATTTTGTGCACAAGGCATGACCCATGCTTAGTAGAGCATGACCCATGCTGGTCCCCATGTAATACACCATGTGCTCCATGGTTGTACTCTTTGGCATATAGCTAGGCACGGGGCATGTCTGGTCTAGGCATGGGTTGTGCTGGTTCCTCATCATTTAATGTGCATGCACTGATTGGTACTTTCTTTGGCAGACTTGATTGGCACAAGGCATGCCTGGGTGAGGCATTACCCTGTGTGTCTTCAAAAAGGGGGACAATGTACCGTGTACTTCATTTTGTCATCTTCTGAGGAGGCGTGGGGCATGTCTGGCTGAGGAATGGCCCATGCTTAGCTGATGTGTCTTCAGATGGACATGGGGCATGCCTGGCTGAGGCACAGCCCCATGCTTAGCTGACAGATTTTTATTTTTCTTGATTCTTTTCTTTGTTTTTCGCCATTTTTGGTTTCCTAAGCTCATAATTCCTATGAAAACAAATAAAGACTTATTAGAACCGATTCTTAATAATATTATTACAAAAATAACATGAATCAGGTATAAAATGATGCAATAAATATGTATAAATAATTATACATCAACTACCGAGCTCTCAACAAAGTTACAATCAAGAACCACTATCCATTTCCTTGAATTGATGATCTTTTTGACCAACTTCAAGGTGCTAGCTTCTTTTCTAAAATCGATATTCGTTCCGGCTATCACCAACTCAAAGTCCAATCTGAGGATATCCTGAAAACTGCTTTTTGAACAAGGTATGGACATTATGAGTTTACGGTCATGCCGTTTGGACTTACTAATGCTCCAGCCGCGTTCATGGACATGATGAATCGTATTTGCAAGCCTTACTTGGATAAATTTGTGATCGTATTCATCGACGACATATTAATTTATTCTAAGTCTAAGGATGAACATGAAGTCCATCTTCGAAATCTGCTTGAAATTCTTAGAACCAAGAAGTTGTATGCTAAATTCTCAAAATGTGAATTCTGGTTACACGAGGTACAATTTCTTGGACACATCATTAACGTAAACGGTATTCAAGTCGATCCCGCTAAGATTGAAGCTATCACTAAGTGGGAGACTCCAAATTCGCCAACCGAGATCCGAAGTTTCTTAGGTTTGGCCGGCTATTACCGTAGGTTCATTGAAAACTTTTCCCGAATTGTTGTTCCCCTAACTTCTTTGACTCGCAAAAATATCAAGTATGAATGGGGAACAAAACAACAAGAGGCGTTCGATATACTTAAACAAAAGCTCATCCAAGCACCTATACTGGCCTTGCCAGAAGGCACTGAGGACTTTGTTGTATTTAGCGACGCATCTCATTCCGGTTTGGGATGTGTACTAATGCAAAGAAATAAAGTGATTGCATACGCCTCTCGTCAACTCAAAGTACACGAAAAGAACTATACGACTCATGATCTAGAGTTAGGCGCCATAATCTTTGCACTTAAGATATGGAGGCACTATCTCTATGGAGTAAGATTTATCGTGAACACTGATCATAAAAGCTTAAAGTATATCTTTCATCAAAAAGAGCTTAACATGCGCCAACGACGCTGGATGGAAACTCTCAACGACTACGACAGCGAGATAGTCTACCATGAAGGTAAAGCCAACGTTGTGGCTGATGCCTTAAGTCGTAAAGAGCACGAAAAGCCAAAAAGAGTCCGAGCGTTGAAGCTAGAACTCCAAGTCGACCTCCTTGAGCAAATCAAATCTGCTCAAACTCTAGAGATCAATGAAAACCAAATCTCCGACGAAAAACGCAACGGCACCATTAACTCGCTAGTCAAGGGTGATGATGGTATCCTTAGACTCGGCAATAGAATTTGGGTACCAATCGTTGGAAACTTGCGTAAGAAAATTTTGAATGAGGCTCACAAATCCAAATATATGATGCATCCCGGAAGTGACAAAATGTACCATAACCTCAAAGCAAACTATTGGTGGAATGGAATGAAAAGGGATGTCGCTTCGCATGTGGCGAAATGTTTAACATGTTTGGAAGTCAAGGCTGAACACCAAAAGCCTTCGGGATTGCTTCAGCAACCCGAACTTCCCATATGGAAGTGGGAGTTAATCACTATGGATTTCATTACCAAACTCCCTAAAACGACTCGACAACATAATGCTATTTGGGTAATTGTGGACCGACTAACAAAATCTGCACATTTCATACCCATCAATAAGTCATATTCAATGGACAAACTAGCGTGTATCTATGTGAACAACATTGTTGCTTTGCATGGAGTACCATTATCAATAATCTCTGATCGAGACAGCCATTTCACGTCTCATTTTTGGAATAGCTTCCAACAAGCGCTTGGTACAAAATTAAACCTTAGCACCGCCTATCATCCGCAAACCGATGGGCAAAGCGAAAGGACGATTCAAACGTTGGAAGATATGCTCCGCGCTTGTGTGATAGACTTAGGTGGAAGTTGGGATGACCACTTACCCCTAATGGAATTCTCGTATAACAATAGCTATCACACGGGTATTCAAGCCGCACCATTCGAGGCGTTATATGGTCGTAAGTGTAGAACGCATGTGTGCTGGTCTGAAATCGGAGACAATCAATTATCTGGACCCGAGATAGTCCAAGAAACCACCGAAAAAATTCTTTAAATCCGAGAACGACTTAAGACGGCACGTGATCGCCAAAAGAGTTACGTCGATGTCCGTCGTAAGCCGTTAGAGTTTAATGTTAGTGATAAATTTCTTTTGAAAGTCTCGCCATGGAAAGGCGTAATTCGTTTCGGCAAGAAAGGAAAGTTAAGTTCTCGATTCGTTGGACCCTTTGAGGTACTTGAACTAATTGGTACCGTCGCATATCGTTTGCGACTACCCGAGGAAATGCAATGGATACACGACGTGTTCCATATCTCGAATCTGCGTAGATGTTTAGCCGATGAATCTCTTTCGATGCCGTTAAAAGATGTTGAAATTAATGAAAACTTAAAATTCGTAGAACGTCCAATCCAAATAGAAGATTCAAAACTAAAGAAACTCAAAAGACGAACCTTGAAAATCGTGAAAGTAAAATGGGACTCGCGAAGAGGACCCGAGTATACTTGGGAACTCGAGTCGGAAATGAGAAGGAAATACCCCCACTTATTTTTGTGAAGAAATCTCAAGGACGAGATTTATTTCAAGGTGGGGAGGATGTAACATCACGGAAATTTCAAGCCAAAAATGTCAACTTTCTAAAGTCTAGGGATCAATTCTGCCAAATTCCAAACTCCAAGGTTGAAAATGAAAATTCTGATTTCTTCTCCTATCGCGATACGCGACGGGACAAAAGACAAGCCCATCGCGTATCGCGATGGGGCTTGGTCAAAACTTCTGGAAAAAGTCAACAACGATACGCGATCGCTGTTGAACCCAACGTCATCGCGTATCGTGATGACGTGGCCTGACACGTTGTGACACGTGTGCCTCACTGCCACGTGGCACACGGTGGCACTGTCTGCCGCCACGTGTCACCACGTGGCAACACGTCCGCCACGTGTCGCCACGCGGCACAACGCCTGCCACGTGGCAGGTCTAGTGGCTGATTCAGCAAGCCTACGTCGCGATACGCGACGGGCTTGCCAAAGGGGTCGTCGCGTACCGCGACGACGTCCAATTTTTTCCTATAAATAATGGGCTACGGGTTCATAACAACCCACACAAAATTTCACACACATATCTCTCTCTCTAGCCTCTCTCTATACCCCGAAGTTCGTGCCCTCGATCTATCTCGGTAATCGTGCCTGATTCCTCGTTTTTCATGCCATACCCCGATAATCGTGCCACCACCTGACAATGTTATAATCAAAAAGATGTTCTTGGAGTGACGTCCCGACAAGTTACCTCGTAAAGCGTGCCGACGTGGAAGAATATTGGTATATCTCTTTTTGCGTGCCGAAGAGAAGTATTGATCAAAGCGAGAGTTGAAAAAATCAAGCGACGTCGAGGTGCTGCTCGAGTGTCTAGTGGTTTAAAGCCGAGTAAGAGGTAGGCATAATTCCCAAATTAAATAATAATAAAATATTATAAAGGCTTGACCCTAAAGTCGTAATTATACTCGATGCTTTAAAGAAAATAAATAACAAAAAAAGAAAGAAAGAAAAGAAATATATATATGTATATATATGTGTTGTATAAATATTCTTTGTTATAAATATTATTTAAAGTATAATGAGTATACTTAAATAATAAATAAAGGAATACATTTCTTAAAGAAGAAGAAACATAGGGTTTTACAAAATAAACTAAATGTTTATGAAATACTTTTAACTAAAGGTTTTTAAGTAAAAGAGAAGTGAACTAAAGGTTCATCGAGATAAATTAAGACTAAAGGTCTTAAGCCGGATTGTATATCCGATTAACAAATGGTTATACTCGTACTATAGGTGCGAGATAGCAAGGGAAAGACCCTAAGACGGTGTTGAAGCCGATCCCAAAGCGAAAAGGTGAATACGCCCCACTTTTACAAACTTGTTTTCAAACAAATAAACGTGTTATGTGTAAAACTTTACATGAGATTGAGTGTCTCTAAAAACATTGTAAATAAGAGTATAAGCCTAGCCCTCGGGCTGTGGTATACGTTTGTCTGGATCCTTACATATGTGGTTAAATGCGATGGGCACATCGCATCACGCTTGGTCACGACCTCCGGCCATGATGGGCCGGGCCTAAGTTATGTCCTAGTGAGACTGATCATGTGTATATTTATGGTACCTAAGTTATGTTGAAACGCTGCGGTGTTTTGCTGAGGTGACCTAGTGTACAGACTCGAGTTTATAATGATATTGTTTTAACTTAATTATTCCTAAGCCAAGATGGGCCGAGACTTACGTGGTCTCGAGGGGTGACTAAGTAAAGAAAATATTTTCGCGTCAGTATATTCACCAGCATTCGTTGCTGACGTATTTTATAACATTTTGCAGGTAATCAAGAATAGAGCTTGTGAAGACGAAGGGCTCAAGAATCCGATGGCTCGGATAATTTTTGTTAAACTTAAATATAACTAAATGGTGGTTTTGTAAACTAAAAACTAGTAAACGTAAATGGAACTTTTCGTTCCATCTTTTGTATTGTAAATATTTTAAAACTTTGATCCTTATATTTTATAAGACTTCCGCTAATTGAACCTATAACTCTGATTTATATACAATTATGGTACCAACTGTTGTGTCGCACTCCTAGGCCTAAGATGGGGGTGTGACATTTTGTTTAATAAAGATTTATATTTATGTTAGTATTCATGTATTTATTTATTTTTCACAATTTATGTAATTTAATTGATTATTATATAATCCCGAAATGAAATTTAGTTGATTATTCTATAATACATTAAATTATCTATAGTAAGATAATCAATCTTATATTGTTGTTGGTCAAAGTCCAATTATATTGAATAGGTTTAAATAACATTTACATATTTGATTATATTAAATAGGTTTAAATAACAACAATTTGAATCAATTAACGATTTGACTCAATTTGACCATTTATATTGAATAGGTTTAAATAAAATTTACATATTTAAACATAATTCTCATTCCTAATTTGACTATTTTTTTTCAACCCTCTTTATTATTTTTGAATACCATCCATAAATATAAACTCATTTCATAATTATTCAATATTCATGCATTAAATAAAAAAAATATTATTTTCTTCTAAATATTTCAAGTTATTGTGAATTTAATGTCAATTTCAACTAGATTCCTTAAGTGAATAATAAAAATTATTTATTTGAACCATTTTGAAATTCTAATTCTTGACCACTTACAAAAATAGGTTATATAGTTAATAATCAGGTGCTCACGTACATTATAGAATCTTTAATACATTTGACTAATTTAATATGTCTTTATTATAATTTTTTAATTACCATGTTTTAATTAAGGTAACCAATAAATTATTATTGTTAATTAATTAATGTATTTACGTTTTTATAAAGATTCTTATAATACGTGTTTTAGTTAGTTTAGGTGATATAATGTTTTAAACACGATTAATTACAATATAATTAAAATTGATATGTTTAAATCTACACCATATTTCAAGCTAGAGCATAAAATTAGTTATGTACAAGAATAAGTTAGTAATTGATATTTATTACCATTAATATAATTAATCATATCAATTAAACAAATTTTGGTAACTGGTATGAATTGTCAATTCCCATATATCTAAAATTAGACCCAGTTAACAATAACATAAATAATTAAGCCTAGAATATAACTTTGTTTAGCTTTATAAAAAATAATGTATACTAATTAAGCCTATATATTAAAATAATTTTTACTAGAGACAGGATATGAAATTGAAAATTTTAATTGAGTCAACTAATTAAAAATAAATGTATAAACTAACTTCAAAGGATGTTTATTATACGGGATATGATACAATTAATTAAGCCTATGTATATACTATATTTCTTTAATAAAATGATGTTTACTAGAGAAGGGATAATTTACTTTATGATAAATAATTTAATAGTTTTCTTAATTTACTTTATGATAGTCATTTATCAAAATTAATTACTTTCTATAATAAAAAAGGTGAGACTAACTTTTCTAATATTATTAAATATCCCAACATTCAAAATCATTTGAATAACCAGATTAAAATCACATTCAATTACCAAGACCACATATCATTCAATTTACCATAATTATGCAAAATCATCAGTTTATGAATTAATTGTAATTAAAATCTTTAATTATTCTCTATATAAATGGGAAAATCTATTGATTTTTTTTATTTTTAAGAAATTAAGAGATTCAGTTTCACAACATTTGGTACTAAGCTTAATAACATATTTTCATATTTAATTTATTTATTATGTTTGCTTAAATTTATATCATTTACTTTTGTAGGAATTATTAAAAGCTTTTTTGAGGCAGTTTTATGGTGATGACGCCCCATGTGAAGGTATAATGATTATGAGGAATAATACTATTATACAATAGTAAGCTTCAATTACTACTAAATATTTAAGAACCGCTAAAAATTATTTTATTCACCTTTTGTATTTATTAAAAAATGAATACATTATTAGTATCTTACTATTGGAAAATAAGATATCAAAAGGCTATATAAACTATCATCTCATGCTCAATCTCTAATCGGGTGTTAGGTAAAAACTTTAATTTATTTGGTGTTTGTTGTATAAGGTTTTTTACTTTATTTATCGAAAGCCTTATAAAATATTATTTTATTATAATTACATATCAGGAGTTTGACAGTGGAATTTGAATACAATGTAATTTCTTACTTTATATTCATCAATTGCATAGTTAATTTAACCTTTAAATTGATTAATTACTAATTAATTGTTTAATATTTCTTCCATGATGGTTTAGATACAACATTGCCCATTTTTTGGAATTCCAAAACAACATTAAAATGCTTACAAATTGCATATATATTTATACTGAGGGCCAAATATCTTATTTACCTTATCATTACTATACAATTTAATATTTTCATTATTAAATTTGTAACCTTTTTTACATTATAATAATTAGTAAGTCCTCCTAAGATAATACTGTTGTGGTTGATTTCATTTCGCAAAAATAAGATGGAGAAGATGTTAATGGCCAAGTGCATGACTTTTCGGGAGGAAAATAAATAGATTGGTTGCATATGAACAAGATTTAGGTAAAGTCTATTAAACTCATTTATAAAGAGTACTATAAAAAGAGAAAGTCCTGTTTCTCTAATATATTAAACTACTTTCCAGCCAAGATCATTGTGCAATTTGATTTTTTATTATCAATATATCATATGTTGTAGATACTTGTCTTCATGAATATAAAGATTATTTAATACAGATTAATAAATAAAACCAATATTTTAAGATTTATACATATTGTTGGGCTCAATGAGAACTACTAAATATTTAAGAACCACTAAAAATTATTTTATTCATCTTTTATATGTATTAAAAAAATGAATACATTATTAGTATCTTACTAATGGAAAATAAAATACGTAACTATATCGAATGGTTGCCACATCCAGACTGTTATTAGTAGCCATATGGATATGTAGTTAGGCATGTCAAATTGTGCAGGTCTGTGTCATGATTTAGAACATGTTTGAGCTAATATGGGTTATTAACATCTTGAGTTCAAGTCACAACAAGTTCAAGTCAATATTAGAGTGTATACAATTCATGGCTCTATGAATCGCTAAACAAGTTATATAAGCAAATTGATATTTGTAACTGTTTAGTTATAAGCTATTAAAAAACCAATTTGTTCCTTTTTATATTTATCAACAACTAAATGCTACAAATTAAAGTATAAACCTTATATACAAGGAAGTATTTAGGGAGTTGTAGATAGTAAATTTATGATACTTTTGTTAAAGAAATAGTTAAATTGTATAGAATTTTCTTCATGTTTATTTTAAATTACACTTCAAGTAATTCTTCCTACACCTTGTAAAAGCACAAGGTACTTAAACTATAAAAAAAACACGAGGCTCAAAGTTAGATGTCAATCTTTACATGTTGAAGAGAAAATAATTTGCGAATTCACTATTGGATATAGGTGAAGGGAATGTTGGGGGGGGGGGGTCCAAATGACGATAGGTGAATGTACAAATTCCGATGATATTCTAATTAACAATTCATTATATCATATATTTGATTTAATATACTTTGTCTATCCTTCGAATTTAGACAAGTTCAATTAACTTACTTTCGAGGACGGGAAATATTGTCGTTTGAAATTAAATGTGTTTATTAGACGATTTCTATATTTCCACTTGTGGCGCCCACGGGACAATAACCTAGTTTATACAATCATTTAATGTATATATGTATTCATTTGATGTATTTTTAATTAAAAGCTTAACCCGAATTTGATTTTGGTCAATAGCTGAAATTAACCGAATCGAACTGAAAATAAAAAAGTTAACCGAGTAACGAACCTATTAACCGAAAATCGAACTGGTTAATTTTCTTAATGCTAATAACTGAACCGAAATATACACACACCAGCATGTAGTGTTGCAAAAATCTCGTCTACGCATCTATTAATCTCTAATTAATCGCTAGTCCACATTTCACGGATTACTTTTCGGCTAGTCGGCCAATTAATCGGTCAATGGTCAAATCCGATCGACGGTTTCCGACGAGATTCCGACCAAAATCAGTGGTTCTGACGAGATTTCGACCAAAATTTGAGTTTCCAAATCAAATAAAAATTTCCAAAAGTTAAGAAACGTTATCTTCTCCCTCCTGGAATCCATTTCCTATCATGGCTTCAGCCACACTAACCCGTACTCTCTACACTCTCACCAGTCCTAACCACTCCAAACCCCAGCCTCGGACACGTTCAATTAGGAGGACCCAAGTCCGCTGTGAAACAGTTGGAGTCGCGTCCGAAAACCGTCAGCAGCAGCAGTTAGTAACCACCGTTAAGAACGGTAATGATTCGCTTGAGATATGCAGAGTACTTAACGGAATGTGGCAGACGAGTGGCGGTTGGGGTAGAATCGACCGTGATGACGCCGTTGATGCCATGCTATACAACGCGGATGCCGGTCTATCCACCTTCGACATGGCTGATCACTGTAATTTTTCATCAATTCCAATCTCGCATAATATGAAAACGGGTCGGGTCGGGTTAAAACGGGTCATGGGCCAGAACGGGTTAGTGTTGAAACGTGTTAAATTAAAAAAAGTTTTTTTTTGGTCGGAAGGGGTCGGGTCGGGTCAAAATGGGTCATGGGTCAGGACGAGTTAGGGTAGAAACGGGTTAAATTAAAAATAGTGGTTCAGGTCAGAACGGATTCGGGTCAGATCGGATCGGAATGAGTTTAAACAGACCCATTTTGACTATTTTAGTAAACATTATTTACCCGAACCGACCCGTATAAATTAAAAAGCAACTGAAACGAACTCATTTGATGTGCTTGCAATATACACAAAATTAAGTTTACTGTAGTTAGCCAATGGACGACGTTGAGTGATTTGGGCTTGGACACGTGGCAGCATCTGGATCAATGATTTTGGTCACTATAAACTGCCAAATAGTTATCTAATAGGTTGCATATTTGAATATGTGCTAGTTTGGAACATTGTGTGAGCTTTTTTTTTCTCTTGCACACCACCTGTTTGTTGAAATGCCTGAGGTGTTAAGCCACTCGTTCGCTCGCTTCACCTTGGATCCAGTTAAATTAAGTTCTATTAGAGGAATTAGAACTGGAATTCGTGTTTCGAGAACGGTCTGTTGTGTTGTGACAGAGGATAAGAAAGTGTGTGTTGTTAAGAATGGAAACGATTCGTTAGAAATTTGTCGTGTGGTTAACGGGATGTGGCAGACTAGTGGTGGATGGGGCAAGATTGATAGGGATAATGCAGTTGATGCTATGCTTAGTTATGCTGATGCTGGCATTACTTCTTTTGATAAGGCTGATATATGTAATTTCCCAACAATAGATATAGCTAACAAGTTATTGCTCATGTTAATTTGATCGGATTCTACTTTTTATAATAATCTGTATCATATTGTGACGTGTCATTTGTTTTGATTTTGCAGATGGACCTGCAGAAGATCTCTATGGCTTATTCATTAATCGTGTCCGAAGAGAACGTCCACCTGAGCTTTTAGAAAAAGTCAAAGGGTTAGTTATGCATGTTTACTCACACTGAAGGCAAAAATTACATGCTCAATTCACTTGTTGGGATTTGTTATCTAAATGTGTATTCTTGCTCCAAATTGCAGTCTTACCAAGTGGGTCCCACCACCGATTAAAATGACAAGCAGTTACGTTAGGCAGAACATTGATATTTCGCGAAAGAGAATGGATGTTGCTTCGTTGGACATGCTTCAGTTTCATTGGTATTGATTGCATTATCTCATTTTATAGTTTATACAAAAATATTTACATGCAGTTCTTGTGACTAGTATGTTTTTTTCTTAAGTAATTTTTGACATGTTAAAGATGACATTTTTTTAAGTCGGGAACCAGGTGGGATTACTCCAATAATGGCTATCTTGATGCCCTTAAACACCTTACAGATTTGAAAGAAGAAGGTTCGATCTTTAATACTTTCTTTCTGTTTTAAGTAATTTCTCGATAAGATTGGATTACTTCATCTTCTGGCTTGCAGGGAAGATTAAGACCGTAGCTTTGACTAACTTTGACACCGAGAGGTTACAGATTATATTGGAAAATGGTATTCCAGTTGTTAGCAATCAGGTAATAAAATAACTTGATACAGTTTCATACTTTCATATTCATATGTATATCTTATTAGGAAATCCGACTTTAAGCAGTCTTACTATCTGTTTGTCACTATCATCAGGTTCAACATTCACTTGTGGACATGCGACCTCAACAAAGGATGGCAGAACTCTGCCAACTCACCGGAGTAAAACTTATAACGTCTCTCTCTCTCTCTCTCTCTCATCCTTGTCTCTGTTTCATTAAGGGAATCGTTATACTTAATAATTTAATATTATAGCATGGATCAATGTTCTGTTTGTGGTGCAGTTACGGAACAGTAATGGGTGGACTGTTATCTGAAAAGTTCTTAGATACAAACTTGTCTATCCCTTTCGCCGGACCTCCGCTGAACACTCCTTCCCTTCAGAAGTACAAAAGGGTATGTTTCACTTCATCAATCAAAAAATTGAAACTTTTTAAGAAGTAACTGTAAGCAACTTATCGACCAGTAATACATATGCCAGATGGTAGATGCATGGGGTGGATGGAGTCTCTTCCAAGCTCTGCTTAGAACCCTAAATCAGGTAGCGTTAAAACATGGAGTCAAGATTCCAACCGTTGCTGTGAGGTACATACTAGATCAGGTAAACTCACCAATCTCGTATTTGTTTCTTGATTGGATTAAGCATAACGTGTTTACTGAAAACATTGCAAACGTGTGTGGGATTGCAGCCGGCTGTTGCAGGGTCAATGGTGGGTGTTAGGCTTGGGTTATCGGAACATATTAAAGACACAAGTGCTATATTCTCACTTACACTTGATGAAGAAGATGTAAAGAGTATTCGAGACGTTATAAGTATAGGAAAAGATCTGATGAGAGTGATTGGTGACTGCGGAGATGAATACAGGCGTGCATAAGAGTTTGAAGGAGGATGATATGGTTAGTATTGTGTCATCTCATACTATGTAAAGAATTCGATATGCACATACAATACAGTACAATATTGTTATATTGTGATTTGAACTATGGATATGTTGGTTTGATTGCAGTCCTATGGATACAAGAATATATATATATATATGATGGTTTAATTATTTTTAAGCCTTTCTAATAAGGTAGAAGCCGTTAAAAAAGAGAGTGTATACTAGTAGCTAGTAAGCTAATCGATAATAGGAAAAGCGAGAAACTCATTATAAAAGTGTTGATTTGAGAATATGTGTACGCTCTTTATCCGGTTTACTTTGAAGTCGTTTGATGAAAGTATTGATGGTGCCTCTTATAGTGTTACATGGCGTTAGTGGAATTATTGTTATGTCCAAATTAGAGTTTGTCAAGTGTAATTTGGTTAAAACTTTAATGTTTTAGTTTTTGGCCGAGACTTTGTGACTCATCTTCATGCCATACAGAACAACCACTTATTGCATGTCGTTTCACTAGATTGCAAATTGTCATGGTTGAGACTGTAATCAGACTTGGTATACAACTTTTCCCAGTTGAGATCCCTAAGTTGATACACGCCTTCGGCCGGGCCAATATAACCTAGACAATAGACTATGCTCAACCTTGAGGCCCGGTGGTCTTAGGTCACTATGTGGTGCTACATGCTACACATCACTCTTTAATAATGAAGTGTTATTCTAACTGTGATATTGTTTTATTATAGTGTAAATATATTACTGATAGTATAATTTTTTTTAAAAAAAATATGACGTAAATTTAAAAGTTCGGTTATGTTCAAAAAATCATAACATTACACATTCTAGTTTCGTAAATTTTTTTAATAAAACACTAGATATTATAAAAAAAACACATAAGTATATCGAAAACGAGATTGTAGTACAAATAAATAAAATGTTAAAAGTTAATTGCGATTTGAAGACATAATCCATCAATTAACAAACAAATGATAAAGCTGAAGAAAAATATGATGACATATAAGTCTTGTCATAAATAAAAAGCAACAACTGCATACGAGTGGATTCCAATTTTTTTATTCTTTTTAAGATTTCAACACGTGAGGACATGGCGACATGTTTTTTTACACACTTTATGAACATCACACATGTTAGAGTTAAGAGTGAGTTTTAGTGAAAAAATGAAAAACTCATTAAAGTATCTTAGTTCTTTATTCTCTTCTTGTCAAAACATGAAAGTTAAACATTGTTAACTTTAAACAATGTGTAATGGGTGGATAAAGCCCTTACACCAACCCTTCTGGGACACTATGAGGCGTTATAAGGACATGAACGTTTTACAATAAAGCCCATAAACATCTCGAAATGCAATGATTGAATAGACAGTTATCTTTCTTTTGAATGGCCAACTAAGTAACGCGTAAAGCTGGGTACTCCGTACGCGGCCCCCATTGGCTAAAGGTAGCCCGAGCCGGCCACTAGTCCGGACGGACGGAGCCCCTAGCAATCCACCTGTTGAGGGATTCACCGGATAAAACCCGACCCCCACGCCCGCCAAACGGCACGACAGCGAGGAGCCTGTAAAACCGGGTGAAATCAGGACTCGAACCCTGGCAAGTCAGGGCCATCCCTCATATCTCCCATATAAATTGGTGATAGTGATGTTTGAACCCCCTACCTCCACTAGTAAAGTGAATGCTCTACCATTGAGCCACATTCAACTTATAAATAGACAGTTATCTACAACATATGTTTTTTTTACTAAAAGTTGTGATTATGATGTGGTTTAAGCAATGTTGAAAAAGTAGGTCTACAATGCCGAGTACTCTCCGAGTACTCGCTACAAGGTATGATGCCGAGGGGAGTTTCTTTAACTCCGCCTAGTTACTAAAAATTGGTCAAAGGTGGTCAACATTAGCCTGAATCACATCTAGTCGGTTAACTTTGGTCTATTTTGACTTAAAAATACAATATAATTTGTATTTCTATAATAATTAAAGAACAAATATCATTATTTTGAATTAATGATTAACATTTTTAGAATAATTTAGTGTTTAAAAATGTATTTATCTTATTTATATTGATATTAATTTATTTTGTTATAAATTTAGTAGACTTATGATATTTGAAATATATATATTACCCAAAATCTAATTTTCTTTATCTTTATCATGTCCGAGTACTCCCTCCAAGGGGGTCGGCCGCCTAGGGACCGCCTAACGACTTTGCAACATTGGGTTTAAGGCTATGTGAAGTGAAGGGCGTTTACCCCCACATAGGTGATACCGCCCCTTCATAAAGCTCACAAACGGGCAATCTAGCCATTACACATGACCTTAAAAATGGGGAGCTTAACTTCTAAACTTCAATATATTTACGTTCGTGGTATACAGTCAGTGCATCTATAAATATTGTATATCTAGTTTGCACCGAGTATGAAAATCACATTATAAAAAAAATCAATTTTATACATGCTATCCATAGTTAAAAAAAGTCACATACTTCTAAACTAGTCATTACAAAACAATACATGTATTAAAACCTATATTTTAAACGAATATTAGAGGGTTTTCAGAAAAAAAAAAAACAATAATCATAATAATAATAATAATAATAATAATAATAATAAGAGCAAAAAAGGCATATTTATACCCAAACAGCCACTGCCTCCATCTCTTTAAACCCTAGACCCTAATTCTAATAAGAGTTAATTGCCCGTTTGCCCCCTGTGGTTTGTCAAACTAGCACGTTTGCCCCCAGTGGTTCCGAAATAGCACCATTGCCCCCTGAGGTTGTTTTTTTAGTACCCGGGTGCCCCCAAACATGAACGTCCGTTAGTTTTCACCGTTTGGTGTCAGAAAGTTAGGGTATTTTCGTCTTTTAACATTGAAATGATGGAACGTCACAGTCAGTTTCACTTATACACATATTTCCCTTCGATTCTTCAACCCTACATTCTTCGATTTCTTCACAACTCGCACCGGTGATTTAGGGTTTTGATCGGACGAGAAACAACGTTTGAAACCAGACTTGTAGAGGTTTGTGAAAACTAAATGCTTACCGGATCTGGACAAGAGTAGAACCGACGGCCAGGGTTGTTATCGGTCCACGATGTTCGGACAACGGATACTTTTCCACACTTGCACATCGCCATTGAAGGACCTGCAACTAGAAGCCGGAGACCTGCAAGTAAAAAATGGAGGGGAAGGGCAGCCGTTAGTTTTGAGGGAGATTTAGGTGAGGGGTTGTTTTTATAATAGGGATAACATAAATAGACCAATTTACCCCCACCAGAATGGCACGTGACCGTGACTTGACGTCCCTATTTAACGGCCTTTCTGCAAAAGGGGCAAACGTGCTAAAAAAACATAATACAAGGGCCACCCAGGTACTAAAAAAACAACCTCAGGGGGCAATGGTGCTATTTCGGAACCACTGGGGGCAAACGTGCTAGTTTGACAAACCACAGGGGGCAAACGGGCAATTAACTCTTCTAATAATTCTTCACTACCCACCTTCCTCCTTTGCGGCAGCAGCAGCAACTCTTCTCTTCGGAGGTATAATAATATCTCTTTGTTTCTAGGGTTTACTCTTTCACTCTCGCCGCACACAACATCAACCTCCTCCTTCTTCTTCTTCTTATTATTATTATCATTACATATCATTAATTAACTCTTTTAAACTTCAGGACCAATTAGAAGTAAGTAAGAATGTTAGTCCTCTTTGAAACCCCTGCGGGTTTTGCTCTCTTCAAAGTACTCGATGAAGGAAAGCTTTCTAAAGTAGATGTAAGTATATATATGTATATATGTATATGTTATGATTGTATACATTCTGTATATATGTGTGTATGTTTTTGATTATACGGATTTTGTGTTTACAGGATTTGTCGAAGGAGTTCTCATCCGCCGACTCAGCTAGACAGGTTTATATTTCTTTAACGCTTTAATTATTCATTTCGTTTATTAATTTCTAGTTTTTATTATTATTATTACTTTTTTATTTATAAATCTGTTTTAAGGGTTTTAAGTGTTGTGTTTGTGGAGTTTAAACCCGTTGTTTTGATGATAAAGCTATGATTTTTTATTACATATATATATGTGTGTGTGTGTGTGTGTGATGATACCTTTTATGAGGTCATTAGTTTTGATTTTTTGTTATTTATATTCTTGTTTAGTTGGCTAACAAAACATGTACTTATGAACTTAACTAATAAGATAACAGGTTTTATGACTATATATGTGTGTGTATTTAAAAACGTTGATTAACATTATGATTTTTCAAATAAACTTGATTTTTTTAATGGTCAAGTTATTTTTGTAACTCTATATTTGTGTGTGTCTGTGTGTGGTGATAGTTTTACGGCGTTAGATCAATATGCATAGTCGCAAATAATCGAATCAACCGATTGTTCGGTAAACCCATGATCGATTAAGCGAAAATTGCGGTTAGGTTTTTGTTTTGATGTCGTTGTCAATGTTTTTAGAGTATTCTTCGAATCTTTTTACGTTGTTTATTATTTATAACTAAAAGAACAAAAAATTAGCAGATGCTGAACGAAGTCTTAGATTTTTGGTTTTAGGTTCACTTATTTCATTTTCACAGATGCTTGTTTGTTTATCGACACTGGTTGTTTTGTCTGACTCGTTTAGCAAAACATGTACTTATGAACTCAACTTAATAACAACAGTTTGTAAAGCTAAAAGCTTTCTCCAAGTTTGAGAACACGTCAGAAGCACTATCAGCAGCCACGCTGTTGATTGAAGGCAAAACGAGCAAAGACTTGCGTAAGTTTTTGCGTGCTAATTGTGATGGCGAGTCATTGGCTGTTGGAGACTCCAAACTTGGAAATGCTATTAAGGAAAAACTGGTAAGTTGTACTTATGGCTCGAATATTTGTAATTTGTTTGTGTTAAGTTTGGATTTTAATTTCGACTCACTATTATGCAGCAAATAGACTGTGTTCACAACCAGACTGTGATGGAACTTATGAGAGGAGTTAGAAGTCAATTGACAGAACTCATAACTGGTTTAGGTGCACAAGATTTAGCACCAATGAGCTTGGGTTTATCTCATAGTTTGTCCAGATACAAGCTTAAGTTCAGCCCCGATAAGGTAACCCTTTTTCTCGTTTGTTAAAGATATCATACTTTTATGAATATGGTTTTGAAAAGTTTGTATTGTACAGGTGGACACTATGATTATTCAAGCTATTGGCTTGTTGGATGATCTCGACAAAGAACTTAACACTTACGCAATGAGGGTTCGTGAATGGTACGGTTGGCATTTTCCCGAGCTTGCTAAGATTGTTCAAGACAATATTCTTTACGCTAAAGCAGTTAAGCTCATGGGTTATCGCACAAATGCTGCAAAACTTGACTTTTCTGAGGTATGTACATACTTTAATTAAATCTTCATTTTTGACTTTTTGTATATTCATTAAGATATGCTTTTAACTGTTAAAATAGATACTACCTGAGGAGGTTGAGGCGGAACTAAAAGAGGCTGCTGTCGTTTCAATGGGAACTGAAGTCAGTGATCTTGATTTAGTGAATATTAAGGATCTTTGCGATCAAGTATTGTCGCTTTCAGAGTACAGAGCTCAGCTGTATGATTATCTAAAAAGCAGGATGAATACAATTGCCCCAAATCTCACTGCAATTGTTGGAGAGCTTGTTGGTGCTCGTCTTATTGCTCATGGTGGTAGTTTATTGAATCTTGCAAAACAACCTGGGAGTACAGTTCAAATTCTTGGTGCTGAGAAGGCTCTTTTTAGGGCTTTGAAGACAAAACACGCAACCCCTAAATACGGACTTATTTATCATGCAAGTTTAATCGGTCAAGCTGCACCAAAACACAAGGGAAAGATTTCACGATCCCTTGCTGCTAAAACTGCATTGGCAATTCGTTATGATGCTCTTGGAGATAATCAAGATAATTCCATGGGCTTGGAGAATCGCCTCAAGGTATTCTTGTTATTTTTTGTATTATGAGACTGTAAAAATATTTGACTTTTTGTGTTAAATTGCTGATTTTTTTTAATAAAAAATGTAGCTTGAAGCAAGATTAAGAAATCTTGAAGGACGGGAACTTGGTCGTTCTGCTGGATCAACTAAAGGCAAACCGAAGATTGAAGCTTACAACAAAGATTTCAAGAAGGGAGATGGAGCAATGATCACTCCTGCAAAGGTGCTTTCTTTAAATTCATTATTACTTGAACAAAGGTTCGTTTTTTTGTACTAAATTGGTGCTGGATTTTTTTTGCAGACTTACAATGCATCAGCAGACTCGGTTCTTGGGCGGATAGAAGCCGAAGCAGAAGCTGAGAAAGACGTGGAGATGGTACCAACTGATGAGGGAAAGAAAGATAAGAAGAAAAAGAAAGTTGCTGATGATGACGAAGAAGCAGCAGCAGCAGATGCCGGTAAAAAGAAAGACAAAAAGAAAAGGAAACAGGCTGAAGCCGTTGAAGAGCCGAAGAATGAAGAGGAGACTGCTGAGAAGAAGAAAAAGAAGAGAAAGCATGCAGAAGCTGATGATGAAGATGAAGCCGAAACCGAAAAACCAAGCAAGAAGAAGAAAGATAAGAAAAAGAAGAAAACAGAGGAGTAAGAAAGAATCTAGCTTTAGTTATAAGAGTTTGAAAATTTTGGGAACTTGTTTGATGTTTTATTATGCTATTACCCTTATTATTGTGGAAGGGTTAATATTGGGATTCTGGAATGATGCAAGTGAGACTCGCTCTTCATGTGTTTTTATGAAATGCTTTCTGCTTATGTTCAATTTGATAGTTTACTAAGGGCCTAAATTTCTATGATTCATGTTGCTGATCACTTACTACTGGTAATCATTTCTTTTGGTAATCAATTTTCATGTATATATATATATATATGGATATAGACGTGCACAAAAAAAACCGGTTCCGGAACCGAACCGGAACCGGTTCTAGTTCCAACCCGGTTGGTACAATACCCGGTTTGGGTATTTTTGTACCCGAAAATCGTACCCGGTTCTCATATTTGTATGTTAGTATCAGTTCCAACCCGGTTCCTACCCGGTTCTTAATTGTAACCGGTTCGGTTCGTACCCGGAAAAACCGGTTCCGGCGGGTTTTTTTTGAAGAGTCAAACAAAAGTCTAACTAGCTGTTGGAACCGGTTCCAACGGTAATATAGCCGTTGGAACCGGTTTTTTAGACACCAATTAGCCGTTGGAACCGGTTCCAACGGTAATATAGCCGTTGGAACCGGTTTTCGAGAGACAATAGATCCGTTGGAACCTGTTCCAACGGTAATATAGCCGTTGGAACCGGTTTTTGATGCCCAAACCTATATATAACTTGTTTTCCACCACTAATTTCACCACCAAACTCAAAAACAAACTAAAATACTACTCCTTTAGCAAACCCGTTCCGTTACCCGACCATCCAACTAAATATTATTATGGTACCCATCAAAAAAACTAACAAGAAGGCTAAGAAGAGTGTTTTTGTTGCCCCCGTTCCTGTTACGGAGGACCCAAGGGTTGTTACGGTAGTCAACCATAACCGCAACCAAGACATATGGAAGAATTGGGATTTGATTGTGGATGACGAAGGTTATCAAAAGGCTCGTTGCAAACTATGTGGTTCAATATTAAAGCACGATTCCAACTCTACTTTGAGAAAGCACATCGAGAAGCCATATTGCAAGGCGTTGAAAGGGATTGGCGCGACCGATCAAATTGACTTGGGTAAAGATGGTACACTATTTCGTTACAACACGACTCAAGTTCAAGATAGAATGGCAAAGTTCGTTATTCAACGAGGTTTGCCGTTTAACCACTTTGATGACCCGGAGTTGACGTCGTTGATTCGCGAAACTCTACAACCGAGATACACACATGTAAGTCGTACTACCTTAAGACGTCATTGTATCAGGTTGTGGGAGTGTGCTAAAAAAGAGTTAATCGAGTCTTTTCATTCTTTAGAAGCCATGGTTAGTTTAACTACCGATGTTTGGTCGGCACCACACGGGTTGCCCGAATCATACATATGTGTCACCGCTCATTGGGTTGATCCGGTGACATGGCAATTGATGAAACGCACCATCGCTTTTGAAAACTTCTCGTTCCCACATACCGCCGAAAAATTGTTTGAATTACTTGATGAAGTTATAACGACTTACAACTTGAGAAATAAAATATTTTCGATTTCGTGTGACAACGCTTCAAACAATACTAAGGCGGCTGAAAAATTTATCATTAAATATTCACCACCTTGTTTCGGGGATTTTTTTCATGTCCGATGTGTTGCACATATCATCAACTTCGTTGTTCAAATAGGTCTTGACAATGAAAACATTTGTGATGATTTAAAATACTTTAGACTTATGTTACAAGATGTCTTCAAAAGTGGTAAAAGAAGACATCTTGAATATAAGAACTATTGCAAGTCGGTTGAAAGAAAGTATTTGGGGCCGAATTGGGACGTTCCAACCCGTTGGAACTCAACTTGTCATATGTTAAAGTGTGCTTTTGCCCAACGCCAAACTTTACAAGCTTTTCATAACAATCTTGTTGAAGAACGCGAGGCCGATATGTTTCCGGAAAGTGTTTGGATCCAAGTCGGTTATTTGTTGGAGTATCTTGACGTGTTCAAAAAGTCAACAACAAAATTATCGGGAGTCTATTACCCTACTAGTTGTTGGGTTTTGCAAGAATTGTACTATATGTCTTGTGTTTTTAAAAGCTTTGCGGAGAAGAACAAACTCTTCGAAAATATTGTTGCGGTGATGAAAGAAAAGTTCATAAAATATTTTGAAAACATACCGCCGGTCTTTACTTGTGCCGCCGCATTAAACCCCTATTGGAATGTTAATGGGGTTGAAACAACGATTGAGGAAATATTCGACAACTTAGGTATGCACGAGATTGACCCGAAGTTGTCGACGGAAGCGAAGGACAAGTTCAACAAAAACCTTCAAGACCTTTATGACCATTATTTTCAAATGTATGATCCAAGCACGAGATCGTCTTTTGTGAAAAAAACAACTAGTAGGCCGTGCAATGACCCACTTATAAACTTGATGAATGGGATTCGTGAATCGGCATCTAAGAGGCAAAGAGGAAACACACCAAGTAGCGAACTTGGTCGATATAGTGGAGCAAACTATGTTGAGGGCGCAACGGTCGACGAAATTCGCAATATTGATTTGTTGGCTTGGTGGAAAGATAAACAAAAGGAATTTCCCATTCTATCCGCCATGGCTCGTGATTTGCTTGCCGTACAAGCCTCAACGGTTGCTTCCGAATCGGTTTTTTCTCTTAGTGGGAGGGTGTTATCTATGCGAATAACAAAACTAACTCCCGAGTCTTTAGAGGTTTGCATTTGCCTAAAGGACCATTTGGATGCGGTGGATCGTGTACAACACAAGGCGAACTTTGAAGACGAAATACCAATAGAGCGTCATATTCATGATGAGGAGGCGGAGGACGGGGTTTCTTCCGATAACGAAGACGAGGGTGAAAACGAGAATGAAGACGAAGAAGAGTTGTAATTATTTGTTTTGGTAAAATTATTTGTAACTTGTTTAACTAATATTTAGTTTTGATTTGTTTTATTATAATTACTTTTGTTACTCATGATTAATTTTTGTTACTTTTTTAATAACGACGAACATTTTATTTATTTAAAAAATAACTTACAAACATTATTAAAACATAAACGATACTAAACATAACAACTAAAACATAAAAAACAAAGTCCGTTGTTTTAATCCGGGAATACTTATTTTTGGGTTGTAGAGCCGGACGACTCTCCCACTTCCGTTTTTTTAGCATCCAAACTTCTTTTCTCTCGACAATACTTATTCGTATGTTTTCGTAATGTCGAGTTGGACCCTGCTTTAAGAAACTTCGAACAATATTTGCAACGTGCCAACTCATGTGAGTCGGTCATGAGACACAAATCATAATGAACCCAAACATCGGGGCATCTTGTTGTTTCGATCACCATAACAACGTCATCATTAGTTGCCATTTGTTGTCGGTTTAAGGTTAATTGTGGTTTGGAGTGTGTTTTATAGTTTTGGAAGTGGTTTAACAAGTACACAAACAAACCTTGCTATTTAGAGTAAAAAAATAACCTATTTATAGTTAAAAAACCGGTTCCAACGGTCAAAAAACGGCTATATAGCCGTTGGAACCGGTTCCTAACGGCTATAATATTTAAATTTCAAAAAAAACCGGTGGAACCGGTTTTTACGTAAAAACCGGTTCCGGTTCATACCCTACCCGGTTCTTAAAAGTTAGCATATCTGGGCATCGGTTCGGGTCGGGAACCGAACCGGTTCTTGATTGGAACCGGTGCCATTTTACAACCCGGTGTGAAAAAACCGGTTTCGAATCGGTTCGGGTTTTCCAGTTGAACCCGATTTGTGCACCTCTATATGGATATACCACACACACAACACAATAATAATATTCTTCAAAGAGATCTTTGGGGACTAAAAGCAACCCCCTCCCCCTCTTATTGCCCCATTTATCGCCTGGGGGAGGGGGGTTCTTCCTTCTGAATATCGTCATCATCACCCTGTTTAATCGCCCCATTATGCAGTCTTAGGGTGACTTTGTTTACCATGTAATCTGCATGTTGTGCTTTTTCTTTAATGATTCATATATCATTATTAAGTTTTCATGGTAATTTTCGGGTTCCTAATGTTAATCAAATTGAACGTAAACTCAAAGTAGATTCGAAAAATCTGATTCAATGATCCAAAATTCAAATTAGAGTAACAATATCGGGGTTTGTAAATTCGTTATGAAAAAAATGATTGAAAAGTCCGATAAAATGAATTTAGAAGCGATATTTTTTAAAATTAAAAATTTACATACAACTCAAATAAGTATGGGGATAAAAAAAATCATAAACTCGAGGAACTCATAATCTAAATTCGAATTAGCTACAAATTCATTCAATAATTCAAAAATAGAATTCGGTTTTCGAGTGTTTCAAATCCAATTAGAATAAGCAAACATAATACAGTTTTGTCCTTGAAAAGTACTTTTGGAAAATTTCCCCCACTCGTTACCCGAACCCCTGACCACTCCAAAAAAAAGAAACTCTTTGGGAAAACCTCCATGACCACCCACCAAAGTGGTGATGTCAAACTCATGGTCGTAAACGTACCGATTAGTCACTGATTAATTTCTAGTCCTCACCCTACCACCCAACTAGCAATTACAACACTGGGTAAGCTTATTATTTCATAACTTTGTTTCTATCAAAATAAGTTAAAAAAATAGACTAGAGATGCACAAATCGGGCATTTTCGGGAACCGGGTAGAAACCGATTTCGGGTATGGTCAACAAATTCAAAACTAGGTCAAGGTAGGAACCGGTTCCGAGTGTAGTGGGATATTTGACTGGATTTTGACCGGTTCCACATGGTTTTTTTCAGGTTTTAGGTAGGGTCAGATTTTGACCGAGTATTTCCGGTTCTGGTTCCGGGTACGGCTCCGGGGAGAAATCCTATACCTAATCCTACCCGCAGGTCGGGTACGGATAGGAACCGGTTCTTGGTCGGGTCCGAAACCGAGTATTTTGTGCACCTCTAAGACAGACTAATTAAGTAATTATGATGAATGGGCCGGTCACATACATAATAGGCCAGCCAGCCCACTTCTCACCAAAAACCAAGCCCACAAACAGTATCCAAACTGTTATAAATAAAGTTAGGGTTTCATCCCTGCTTTAGAACCCTAATAATAATAACCAAACAAAACACCGAGCGGCGGTAACTCATTACACAGGTATCATCTTCTATTAGTTAATTAGGTCTCAGTCATTTGTACAGTACAACAAGCTTCTAGTTTGTTAAATGGTTTGTTTTGGTTTTGTGTAGCGTAATGAAGGTTGTTGCTGCATACTTGTTGACTCTTTTGGGAGGTAACACAACTCCTTCTGCTGAGGATTTGAAGAACATCCTTGCTTCAGGTAGTTAAACAATTTAGTTACAACATTATTATTATTTTTATTATTATTCAAATTGATGATTGAATTTGATGTCTATTTGTTACTATTAGATTCTAATAATACATTGTTTGTTATAAGTTGCATATATTTTTTACTTGTAAATTGTGTGTTTTGGTTAATGATAATGTTAGTTAGTATTTGGTAACTGGAAACATACATTGTATTAATTTATATTTAAGAGGTTGTTAGCTTTGTATATCTGCACATAGTGTTGTGTAGTCGGGCGGTGGGGTAAGGACTAGTTAATAGTGATTAGTTTGGATTTGAATTTATTTGTATTTTTTCAATTATACAAATGTGTACCAAATTTTATGTAAAGTTGTTTCAATTTTGGTCAATACCATTGGGTCCCTTGCCCCCGACGCTGAAGAATTATAACTTTGTATTTAGTAGGATCTGTTTTGCCATTCAAAAGGGGTGGCAGCGCAGCTTGTTGCCTGCTTATTTGCTTCTCTATTGTAATTGGATCTTTTTTTTTGAAATATTTAAATAAATAAAAAGTTGGTCTGGTTTTTTGAAATATCGATTAATCAGCAACTAATTGGTGGGATATGGACTAGTGATTAGTAGGAGTTTAATTGTAGCCTAGGAGGGGTTTTTAGTTTTTATGACCATGTTTGCACACAACCAAGTGATTATGGAATTTAGTTTCTGTGTTTGATATATGCATTTGTGAGTATTAACTGGAATGGTTGTTTTAGCATAATGTATGTATGCACTTTTTAAGTGCTGTAAAATGCTTTTTGTACTCATATGGTGGGAACTTGTGTTGTGCTATGCAGTTGGAGCTGATGCAGATGATGACAAACTTGAATTGCTTTTGACACAAGTTGAGAGTAAGGATATCACTGAATTGATTGCATCTGGAAGGGAGAAGTTGGCTTCAGTTCCATCTGGCGGCGGTGGTGTTGCAGTTGCTGCTGCAGCTGGTGGTGGTGCTGCACCCGCAGCCGATGCTGCTGAGACGAAGAAAGAGGAGAAAGAAGAAGAGAAGGAAGTTTCAGATGATGTAAGTTTTGATTTTGGTTTGTAAATGTAAGTTTTTTTTATTTTGTTACAAGTTTCTGACTTTTTTTTATTGATTTGGTTTGCAGGACATGGGATTCAGTTTGTTTGACTAAGGATCTTCATACTAAGCATTTTCTTGTCATTTTTGGATATTATATTTTTGTTAGTGATTTTTAAGTCTTATGATCAAATGTTGGATTTTGTTAGAACTTGGAAAGGTTTCTTATGACCTTTTAATGAAGTGTTTTTCTTTTCAAATCTCTCCGGAAATTGTTATTTTGCATATATGATACATGTTCTGTAGTGTGAAAAAAAGTACGACTGCTAAAGCATGATGGGTGGGGGTGATCAAGACATATAGTGTTGCTGCATTTGAACCATGTTGTCTTGCACATATAAGACATGATAATCTGGTGACATAAGGCACACTGTACACGAGTGACATTGCTAATAGTTGGGAGGATACTTGTATCAAATCTTTTCTAATAGAATACATTATGTAAAAAGTTGCAGAAGAAAGACGACCATCATCGAGGACCTCACGAATCTGTTATTTAGGAAAACAACAATTGTTGTGGAATGAGACTATCTTAGGACTTGATATGCAACTTCATCAACCACCAAACGCTTTTTATGAACACATATCGAGATAAGTACCTTCAAAATGTATTATGAACTCAGTATCATATCTTGTCTTAAGGTATAATAATTCGCTCTACTTGAACAAAATGCACATCAACAATGTCTCACCATGCGAGGTTAAGTTTCAAGATGACGACAAACCAAGCAGCACTTGACTTATAATGGTGCTAACGATTGATCAAAACATGCAACACAACACATCACGTCACAACCATACTAAGACAGGAAACAAAAGACAATCATAAATATGAAGGAATTTCACGTTATTACACAAAACAAATGTTACATAAAACATTTTCCGGATGATGCGCAGAATTTAAAAAGACACGTTATGTTGATATGGGCCGAATTACATATATCCGGTTGTAACCAGGCTTTTAGCTTAAAAATGGTTTAAAGTTTGAACCCATCATTGAGTGTGAATATAATTTAAATTATGATAATATTGAATTGAGTATGATGTTTCTGTTTGGCTCTTTTCAAACCAACCTAAGATAGATGACAAATGGTCCAAACCCCACCATTGCACCACCGCGGGGAACAGATTCACATGGTGGGACGAATTTAAACCGCCAATGGATGGTGGTGGCTGCCCCTGTCATTAGGTATATATCCTCTTCAACTCTCTTTCAACCACAAACATGCCTTTCTTTGCCCCATGGTCGTTGACATATTCACTTGTTGATGTGTTTAATAATCCATTTAAACAAACGGAAATAAACAATACATATTTTGGATTATTCATTCTTCCAACACAATAGTACAAAAGATCGATCGACACAACTTGGTATTTCATATGACAGGCATGTTCTTGATGTTTGTTGTCTTGTTTTTGTTATTAACTTTTAAATACTTTTATATTAAAAAGTAAGTTAGAAATTGCACCCCTGAAAAGAAGCAATGAGTTGTCCATATAACTTTAAGCAACTTGCTTAGACTCAAATAAACATGTGCCATATATTTAACATAAAGCACTTGATTAATTTATGATTATATATATTAAGCATGGTAAAACGGGCGATCAGGTTACGAATTTGGGACGTAAATTTGATGTATGGTCTACGATTTCAGTTTTGGAACACTTAAGCGATCTAACACTAACGTATAATTAATTTTTTTTATCAGAAAATACCCTATGTGCCTTGCTGATTGTGAGAGTATTTTAGATTTTCTTAATATTACTTTTACTTATTTTTTTAAAGTCATTCAAAAATTAATACAAGATATGTTATTATATTAAAAGACAATTATTATTTAAAACTCAAGCTCGACTTGTGAGTAGTTTTTTATATGTATTTTAGTTATAGTTTTTGTATATAACACAATACATATTTTTATTCTTTTATTATATGTTTGTATGTAATATTAACGGTTATATAAATATATGTTTGGTCACGCGTATCGGCTTGAACTCGATGAATGAAGCCCAAGTTCGGCCTCATTCAATACTAAACAAACTTAAGTTAGGTTTGAGCTTAGCGAGCCAATATCTAGTAGCTAACAAACGCTTTGACCCATAATACATATTTCTAGTTATGTATTATGTAATTATGTTGATGCCCATATTTCCAGTTTGGATGTAACACCAACATGGAGGAGATTGATGAGAGACGTATCTACCTGCGAGAGGAGTAATCCAAACATGTGTTTGTTAACATGACGACGAAGTATTATTTAGTAACATCCATCAAAGATATTCCAACAGGTTTTTGAAACTAATGGATTGATTCGACCTATAAACTTGTGGTTCTCGAACCTTCCCTCCATGACAAGATAATGATTCAAGTTGTACTGTCAATTCTTGGATGCAACCGGACCCAAAACCTCAACAAGGATCAAAGTTTGGCTGCAGAGAAAATATTAAGTGTTTTTTTTTTTTGTCCAACCAAATAATATTTTTTCATTAGTGCATAGTATTTTTGTAGAATTTATAATTATGCAACTTTATATTTAATCACATGCTTGCATAAAATACCATCACATGGTTAAAAAAGTTTTTATTGTAATTTAAACAGTCAAGTCAGAAAACGTTTCCACAATAGATCTAGTTAAATACCCTTGAACAGTCTTAATTTTGATCAGTGGGTTTCAACTTGCATCGATAACTGAACTGGCTAACCGAGTCTCATTTGTAGCAATTTTTCAAATTTATTTACCTTCAACTTTTATTTGTTCAAAATCTCATTTAATGATAATTTGTTAGGGTATATTAATATTATTTATTGATACCTCATATTTTTTACAATACTATAAATTCACACCTAAATTATAAAAAACATGAAATCGCTTCATATTTATTATAATTTGTTATATATAAACCTTTTTTAATTTGTCACTCAACGATCAAACTTTTCTTATTTCTTTTTCTAAGATTGACGAATCAAATTTTTTCCCTAATTTTTGCCTCTTTTTTTTGTTTTTTTAATGAATCATAACTTTTAAATTGTTTTTAAGTAATCTAATTTTTGAAACCAAAATGAAAGTTATGATTTTTTAGCACATCTTAATCATAATCACCCATACTTGCACTTTAAATAAAATAACATGGTTCGCTAAGGAATTGTAATATACTTGTGACACAAAAAAAAAACTAATAATAATACATAAGACGATAAATCAATTATAAGTAGGCTAGATACACTAGATTTTTTTCATAACACAAGTGGAAGTAACAAAATTACATTTTAGTATGATTAACAAAATATAACACAATTCCACACTAATTATGATACTAATAATATTCCACGGGATTATCGGAGCAACTATCATCTGACACAACTTCACGACCAAACGGCAGCGGAACATGCGGTGGTGTTGTACATCTCAACAAAGCCCAATTCACACCTTGAAAAAACGAATGGTGTTTAATGGGCGACGCCCCCATCGTGGACCCTAACCGCCTCACGGGATCCTTAACCAGCAACTGCGATATCAAATCCTTCGCACTAGACGGAATCACAGGCTCTTTAGGGAACTCTAGAGCCCGAGCCACAATATTAGCTAAAGTTAACTCATTATCCACCCCTTTAAAAGGCGTTACACCATAAAAAAGTTCATACATAAATATCCCTAGCGTCCACCAATCCACCGCACTCCCATGCCCCTCACCCGAAACAATCTCGGGCGCTAGGTACTCGTGGGTCCCAACAAATGACATAGATCGAACGTCCACCGGCTCAGCGACAAATTGTGGGCCCTTGTGGGACCCGGTTTTCTTCTTTTTGCGTTTGGATAGTTTTAAACATGAGACTGATGGGACAATGCAGTTTGGGAGGATGCATGAAGAGGATGTGACTTTGGGTGGGTCGAAGGCGTTGGGTGGTGGTGGGTTAGGCCCGTTGTTGTCGGAGAAGACTTGAGCCGGGGTGGAGGCCGTGACGTCGCATTTTAAGGAGAGATCGAAGTCGGTTAGCATAATGTGACCGTCGGATCGGACCAAGACATTTTCGGGTTTGAGATCTCGGTAAACAATGTCTAGCATGTGAAGGTACTCGATAGCAACAATCACTTCTGAGGCGTAAAACCTGGAAATTAATACATTGAATCAAGTGATTACAATTAAAAATTAAAACTTTGATTTTTAACTAGAAAGATGGCATATACATCACATAATTGGTGTCAAAAGTATTATATTAGAGACAAGAGAATTAATGTGGTTTATAATTGATATTTAATACTTATATGGAAATAATGAATTAAGGTGTGGTGATCTATAGATGAAAATGTTAAATGCTAGTAGTAGTTATGTACAACCAACAATTATTTATTGTACGTAAATGAGTTTGAATAATCCTACCCACTAGCTAGCTTGTAGGTGTCTTGTATCTTTGACTTCCCTATAAAATCTTATATAATTGAAAAGTCGGTGATTTATACCTTATAGGCAATAATATTATTGGGGTCCTTTGATAGACAAATCCAAAAAAAATTTTTTTTTCGGGACTGTAAAAAAAGTATTTACATTTGATAATAACGGTGAACTTGTTGTTTAAAATATATTACAAAGATAAATTTAACATCGATCTTTCCTTCTCGTGTGTCATTAAACTAAAGCTAAAAGTATACATAAAAGACAATTAAAATCCAACGAGTTTGAGTTTGAAAAATTATTCAAAAAGTGAGTGAAATGAACCAAGAATAAGATTAAGTTAATTAAATAATTAATAGCCGAGTTTGAGATCAGGACGACACCAATAGTTTAGACTTTAGATATATCTTATAAATGTCATGTATGTTTTTAATCTTGTAATTTTATATTCCGTCATCTCATGTAGATGCAAGCTCATTGATACATATATTAATTTATAGGGGTGTGTGATGCGGTTCGGTGCGGTTATTGACTTAAACAGAGCCAAAAATCACATTTTCGGTTTTATGATTTTTTAAAACTGTTCGGTTTCGGTTTTTTCGGTTTCCGGTTTTTGGGTTCAGTTCGGTTTTGGATGCGGTTTTTCGGTTTTGCTAATCGAGCCAAAACATTTTGGGCAAAAAAAAAACACTTGACCCAAGATATTGAAATTGTGCATGATATTTTTTTTTCTTTAAACTAATGATTAATATAATATTGAATATTTGGGCTTAAAATAATAAAAGTTAAGAAAAGATGCATTAAAATCAAAAATCAAAACTAAAAGTACTAGCATTATTAGTTATTAACAAATGTAGCAACAAAATATATTTATAATTAACCATATTTTAAAACTAAACAAATATGGTCGTCAGTAGATTTTGTTTTATTGAATAAGGTTAAGATATTATGATTATTTCAGTTCGGTTCGGTTTTTTCATTTCTTAACAAAATACAAAACCGAACCAAAACCAATATTTAGGTTTTTGCTAAAGTTCAAAACCAAACCATCAGTTCTAGCTAATTCGGTTTGATATTTTTCGGTTTTGTACACCCCACTGTTAATAACATACCATATTCTAGAAAGGAAAAAAAAGTTAAAACTATTCATTTAAATGATTATGAAATAAAATAATAATTTCATTTAATTAAACCCGTTTACTAAACCCTAGACGAAGCCAAAGTATGACCCACGTTGCAACAATCAAGATCTGTAAAAGTTTGACTTTTAAATAGGTACACGAACTCACGTGTACTCGACCCATGTGTAAATGTAATCAAAGCCCATGAGTCTCTCCACTATCTTCTTCTATACTATACTCGATGTGGTGTGTTAATTTTAACTTAACTTAAATCATCAGGTGTGGACCAGTCTACCATAACACGGTGTTCCACCGCGGGTCCCTTGCAGGTTCTTCCTATATGGTCCCGTACTCACGGGACGTTAACGGCCGTTGATTTTTTTAAACGAAATACCGGACCACAACTTAAACCATACAGATTTATTGACTTATGAATATGTTATTTTATAGCTATTTGTGTTATTGTGTATTGATTAAATTTTAAATGATAGAACAAACAAAACGTATGTTAACGAAAGTTAATATAATTAAATGAACGAAAATTTTTTGTTCATATTTGTTCGTTGATTAAATAAACTTCTATTTTGTTACTAACAAAAATTTGAATGAACACAAATTAAACGTATAAAAGATTTGTTGATGTTCGTTCATTTATTTAAATGAACATATTTTATATTTATATTTGTTTGTTTATTAAATAAAAACTTATTTTATTAATATTTGTTTATAATTTAAATTCAAACAAATATAAATGAACAAACAAAACGTGTTTTAATGTTCATTCATTTAAATAAATAAACGAAAACTTATGTTTATATTCGTTTGTTTATTTAATAAACGCTTATTTTATTACTACTTTTTATATTAATTAAAATTTAAATGAATAAACAAAATATATATGCTTGTTCATATTCGTTCGTTTATTAAATAAACAAATAAACAGACTTCTAACCTGACAGCGGATTCAGGGAAGCGTTTAAACGGCTGACGTTGACGGAGAACATGAAGATCCCCACCGGGACAAAACTCCGTCAACAAACATGACCATTTCGGCGACTCTAGCGACGCGTATAGTGTCGGTAGAAACGGATGCTCCAACATTTCCAAAATCTCCTTCTCCGTCCTCGCCCGCCCTTCTTTATTCCGGCTCGCCAACTCCCTCTTATCCATAACCTTCGCCGCAAAAACCGCCGGCAAATCACAGGAACTATTATTATTATTATTATTATTATTATTAGCCTTAATCTCCGATAAGTAAACAGACCCAATATCACCAGTACCCAGGCGTTGAATGAACCGGAGATCAGTGAATGATAAGCTAGAACCGGGTTTAAATTTAAAGCCGGAAGGAATGGAGTGTTTGGAAGTGGTGGTTGTCCAGGTGGTTTCGGAGCTAGAGCTAGTGCTGCGGTTGATTTCGGTGGCGGTGGTGGTGGTGGTGGAGTTGAAGCTGATGCTTTGGAGGTCGTCGGAGATGTCGTCGGCGGTCCACGGCGGTTCCATTGCCGGAGAGAGAGTGTGAGATTTGGGAACAAGTGAGGGATGAAATTGGTTTTGAAGAGCAGAGTGGGCCCATGAGAAGTTATTCATAAATAATAATATATCATCTGATGGTATTACAAGGGCTGGGCCCAGTTTAATGATCTTAGAAAATAATGCATTCGTTTGCAGTTTGCACAACTTTTAGTATTTAAATAAATTCTTTTGTGTTAAGTGTAGTTAATGTGGTGTGATCTTGTTAATGACTCGCCATTTGAAATCCTTTTTAAAAAACGAAAATAATATAGTTTACCATAACACCAGTGCGGCACCTGAAAATTGTTAATAATTTATCACGAGTAAAAATATGAGTGCGCTTAATTATTTTTCTTTTCAAAATTGTAGGCCTGGATCGGTTTGAATCGTCGCTCACCAGGTCTCCCGAGGAACAAATATGCATGAGACATATTTACAAAACGGATTTTAAATGAAGAAATGTGGGTATTGCATTATGCCATTATTTACTTTCACATAATTCATGGTAAGAAAACAAATACCATTGAAATATCCTCTTTAGTTTGTTTATCTTGTTTTATACAGGAGTATTTTCTTTTTATTTTTATATTTTAACTAAATTATTATTCTCTAAATTTCTCTCTCATTTTATAAAAACCAAACATATCTCTACTTTTATATTATTACTGCTTTTCTCGTTCTTCTATACTTAAAGGTAAAATCTCTAATACTTGTGTACATAACAAAATATATCATTAGATTTTGATATGAGAATACTAATAATAATTGGTTAACCGTATGTATAAACGTATTCAAAACCGCACATATAAACTTATTTTATCTTTTTCACGGTTCTCTAATTCGATTGCTTTTGTTGGGTCCTTTTGATGGTAATATATGTGTGTTAAAATTTGAAATACGTTTAATTTGTTACATTATAAAAACTAAAAGGGGTAACAACAAGGTCAAAACAATAAAACAATTAAAGTTGTTAAGTATTGGTCAACATCATTCGTACGTCCGACATTAATCTAGTGCCACCTTTGTATGCAACCAACTGAACCAAGTCTATTGACAAGTAACCACAATCAAAAATATTTAAATATCACCGTCACACAGTAATGATGAAATAAGTAGTTGCTTCGCCTTTAATACATATCGGTTTTAATTTTGTTGGTACGTTATTAAAAAAACGTAAACAAGTAATATAATATTGTGTTAGAAACATGATCAAATACATTTTATTTTTAACATAAAAACGGTGAGAACCAATTTGTTGTTATGATTAGGTTTATTTTTATAGGTGTTTGCTGCTATTTTTGTTCGTATTTGCTAATTTTCGATTATGAGACGTTATAAGTATTTGCATATTTATATTTTGTTGTTATTATTAGATGTTTTCTTTTCTTGTTATAAGTATTTGCTGGTATATGCTGTTATTATTTTGTTCTTGATTTTGATTCTTTTGTTGTAATTTTTAGGTTATTTTCTTTGTTATTATAAGTCATTGTTTATGTAGATTGGTATTGTAGTTGGTATTGTTTCTTACGTTCGCATTTTTAAATAAATTTACATTATTTCCTACATACTCATGTTAAGATTAAATTGTACATGAACCTTCCCCTCTATTATGTTATGCAGAAAAAAAAAGGTTTATTAAGAACAAAAATTGCAATCAACGAACAAGATGTTTGAAAATTAATAAGTGAATGGAGATTTAGTTTAGTTAAATTGTTAAGGAAATGTCAATGAGCTAGTGATGGAGTAATAAGGGAGAGATTCGGTATTTCATTAATCGAAGTTCGATTCATGCTCGAAGCATTTTGTTTCAGCAACACCAGTGTGATAATGTGAGACTAGGAGAGTATGTGGCTTTCACTAGTTGGATCCTTAAATTGAACGGGTTTTATACACACTGTCGTGCCTTCGTGCAAGTGTTCACTGGCATTGGCCTTACGTGAGGGTTTTTTTCCGGATCGAAAGACAGATGGCTTTTACTAGTTGGATCCTTGTTAACTGAACGAGTTTATCTCACCGCAATGTCATTCCTTCGGGCGAGCGTTCACGGCTGTTGGCCTTAGGTGAGGGTTTTTCCCAAATCGTAAGACGAGTGTATCCAGATATGGTGAATTTAGTAGTAGCCCAATAGGAGGATTCGTTGGCCATTAAAAAAATCGTAAATGAAACTCTTCACTTAGTGAATTAACGACTATACTCTTGAGTGAAATTTTTGTGTCGTTTTAATTAGAGCTATGATGTCACCTGACTAAAGGTTTAATGCATAATATTAATTATATAATTAAAAAAACAACTCTTCATCAATCCATGGCTCTTGATAAGAGTTCTTTTATGCCTCATTATATAGTGACGCGAAGAATTAATCTTGGAGATTCAAAAAAAGAGAAAAACGCTTAAAGACTCGTAAGTCAGTGACTATATAGAGAGGAGTACTCACTACTCGATTCGGCCTCCCCGATCCTATTTTTCCACGAGTTCAAAAAATACACGTTTATCCAGTGTAACATTGGTTGTGTGCCCTTGCTTGGTGGTACATACTGTTTTGGCTGTTTTACCCTGAGAGATAGACAGACTCTTTAGAAGCGACCGGAAATCCGTGTTAATGGACCCGTGTTTAACACGAATCCTCAGCCACAACCGTCAATATTTGTTTGCTTATTCTTGCAGCCAAGGAGACTACAAGAGGACTTTGTTGAATAACAAAGTTAAAGGCTCTACCTTTTGAAGATGTTAATTTGAATCAAATTATTTACATATGTTTTATTTCAAGTTTTTCGTTTGGATTTTTAGACGATACGTGTACCACAATTTCCCAAATATATAAAGAGAGTTTTTTTACTTGTTTGGTTAATATCATTTTAATAAAATTGTGACTCATCTCCTACACAAGATCTGAATCTATTGGTACTCTAGAGTCTCTACTTGAATACCGAAGTCGACTCTTGATTGTGTGACGAATGACTAGAGTTTTTTTTTGTTTTCCATAACTTTTTGAATAAGGGTGATTATATTAAAACAACTAGCAAGTGGCTAGAGCCTAGATAGAAACAATGGACCGACCTTAAAGACAAGAGAGTGCTTACAAACTCGTCCAATTAGAATGAATCAATACAACTACTTGGTGTGTGTTGAGCCCAAGTGACGGTGGATTCCAATCTATAATTTCGAATGCCTACATCCTACTAAGTACCAACTTAGCTACTTATGACTAAACAAAATTAGGATTCAATCATATTAGATTAGGTATTCTGCATTTCGATACATTCTTGATCAATTAAATTGATTCGAAGTTTTGTTGGACAAGAAGCTTAACTTATACAAGTGGCCTACTCTATCGTGCTTCAATATTTAGATTTTTGAATACCACTTACGTTATGTTATGTATGAATGAGTTTCGTTCTATTCTATAACAGGCATTAAATGTTTTTTTTCCCTTATAACTACATTAAACGAAATCTGTTTTCAACGGGGCTTGAACCATGTCCAAAGGGGAACAACACCATATTAACACATAACTCCAAGCATTAAAGTTAAAACAATAATAACTTTTTAAATTTAACATATATTTCATAAAAAAACCAAAAAAACATGTCAACATGTGGGCATGAATTAAGGAATGGGGGTGTCTCCACAAGGACTACTTGTGACAAATGACTTTTGTTTTAAAAATGCTTAGACTTCACGATACTCACCTTGAGTTCAGTTAAATCTTCAACGTTTACTAAGGGTCTCCTTTTTCAAAAACACTTATTTATTTTACATGCTATTTTTTCAAGTATCTTCAATATATCAGATTTCTCAATATTATATAATATATTTTTAATGACAAACTCACACATGACATCCTTAGTCTATAGTCTACTCCTTAGTCATTAAGGCTATGTGTAGTGGAGGGGCTACAAATTAGAGTGTTTTGCGCCATGTGACGTCCAGTCAGCAAGGGGTGAGAATTTGTTTTTGGGGTGTAATGGTGTAGGGGCTACAAATATAATATAATAATAATATATATGTATGTATGTATATATAACACACACACGCACTCCATACATGCCGGCCCCTCCAAGTAAGAATTTGCCCTTCTTCCAGGTGATAGGAAGACCTCGCCCGCACCCCTAATCGCCCTCGGGGGCGGTGTTTGCGCCCTTTGTCGCACCTTCTTGCCCCAAATTGTAGCCCACTACACTTGGCCTAATGCATACACGTGCCATGTGTTAGTAACGAGACTTCAACCCCCTCTATTTGAGAGGAATTTTACAATAAACTTGCAACCCTTTGGCTCAACATACAATATCAACAACCCAACTTTTTTATATTTTAACTTTCAGAATTCATTCACTTTGTATAGTTCAATTTATTGCTATATTAATATTACGTTTAGGATTCTTTCTTTCATGTTTGTATAAATGAATTTACATATAAAGACAAAATGTAGTTCTAAAAAGTTTTTAAAAATTTGTTTTATAACTTTTTTAAAATCAAAGTTTCAATATATTTTCTATTCAGAAAACATGTGACAGGCCACAATTTTATTTTCTCTAACAAGAAAATTATAGAAGAAACATGTTTTATTGCAATATTAACTATGAAGTGTGTGGGTGTGGTATTGGACACATTAAATGAGAAAAGAAGGGACGTTGAACTATTTCAATTAGGCTGGTTGTAGTAGAGTAAGAAGTGGGGCATCAAACATGCCACATAAACATGTTAACACTTGCTACACCACGTCGGCCAAAACAATGGGGACATCAAAGGAGGGGGGCAACACCTCTCTTTCCCCCTTTTCCGTTAATTTGTTAGACCCTATCTAGCTATCTAACAATTCAACTATAAATATTAATTTATTTTAAAAACTTATAGATTTCAGTATCACATAAAAATTATAACATATGAACTTCGTCAATGTAAGATATTATGATACCAAATTCACAGTAATAATTAAATGGCTATCTATTGTTATTGACCTAGACATTCTCAAATAATAAAGTTAGTTTCACAAATAAAAGCTAGCCAAAATTATATGAATTCGAATTTCAAATAAAATTAAAACTCATGCTCTACGTTGATCGCTCATCGAGTCAAGTACTGATGATGTCGGATCGGATGGTTCTTGAAGAGGTAGGTCCCAGCAAAGGTGGTTAGGACCCGCAAGACTTCCTTAAAAGGAGACGTCTGCGCAGTTGAACACGCAAGACTCCTTAAACGGACGTCTGCGCAGTTGAACCCGCAGACTTCACCATAGGGACGTCTGCGCCGCGACCTACCAAACCCGCAGGACCCACCACGCTCAGAGTTGTGACGACCTCACATGCGGTACGCAAGCTGGTCCCGCAGGAAATGCCTCCCTATGGTTTCCAAGTATCCGCCTGTTCCCGCAGGTGCGGATACCCGCCATTAGGGACTGGCCACCCGCGCAGCATGGCTACACGCATAAGGCTCAAACTCATAATAATTCAGTAGTCACCTGAAGAAGGAATGAGCAAAGCCGGGAACATTCCCGCATAAAGGCGGGAGGGGGAAAACTCCCGCCTAAATGAGCCAGTCCGTATAATAATGGAGGATCTTTTGTGTGATACCTGACGAGGTATGGACAAAAGATCTGACCAACGATACGACAGCTCACTGACAGCAGCATGGCAGACAACACGCCACAGCACTGTGACCAATAGCCGCCGCTTGCTCAACAACTCCTGCCATACCACGTGCCTAGCCTGTAGTTGGTGGAAAAGGAAAAGTGAACAGCACGCCTGGTCACTGTCAGCCGCTGCCTATCCACCAATTACCAGCAGAGCACGTGTGTAGGCCACAGTTGGCAGAGTAGTAGGCCGGCTAAACCTCCTTGGAAACCCACCTTCGGCTATAAAAAGACATCAAATGGTATTATCATTTCATCATCTAATATCTTGTATAATTTACCTGATAACTGCTCTAGCATTAATAATATACTTTTATATTCAAAGAGTAATATAGACTGATTCTCACGCCGGAGGGTGGTCACAAGGAGGAACCCCCCCCCCCTTTCTTAGTGACGAGCTCACGGTGTCTGTTTTGCAGGTTATCGGAAGAACCATCTTGCCGGAATTAACCCCTCGTGGGAAACGTCTATCTAACCCTCAGGTTACTCGTAATCTGTCGGGGTTCGACTGGTGTTTCTTCATTGGCGCCATCCGTGCATAAAGCTAGAACTTTATTTTTCTCCAGTTTTTTCAAAATTTCTGGAAAGATGGTTAAGGATACTCCGGTCCCAAAACCGAGTAACCAAGAGACTCCGGTAATTATGACCCCAGCTACAAGGGGGAATACCGAGTACACAAACTTTACGAACACTACCCCAGCTACCCAAGCCGGGGCAAGTGAAGTAAATAATCTGACACTGGGATTCACCGATACCCAGTTAGAAAATCAACAGACGAGGCTCCCCTGCCAAACACTCGATGAGGTTAAAGCGTGGGCCGAAGCACGTCAAAAAGAGTTCCAAGCTGAGTTGGATGAACGTTTACGTTCACTCCAACAAGTGGAAGAATTCGAATACGACGATGATTCGGAGAAAGTATTGTGATTTTCACAAAACCAAAGGCCACAACACTGAAGAATGCTTAGACGTAAAGTACTTGGTCGAAGCATTTGTCAAGGATGGGACACTCGTGCACCTTGTGGCGAAGTGAGCGTCGAGCAGGCTGATGCGTGAACCCCAGCTGGGGAAACGCACGAATAAAAATCGCAGCTTCAACGGAGACTACATACTGCGTAAACAACGAGATCCCGAACAAGATACATGTCGGCTCGATGGTGCTCCCATCCAAGCCACGCCTAATGGGAGCTCAATTACACAGTTTGTATGTAGATCAATTCCAAATTTGTAAAGAAAAGGCCTAGAGCCACTTCTAATGGAAACGATTCTCCTTCAAATTGAAGCTGATGATTTTACATTTATATTTTATGAACTTTGCACATGGAGATGCCGGTATCCGCCGCATCAAGTGAAGAATCGTTGCGCAGGGAAGGCGGCAAAACCCGCACAAACCCAAAAGCATCAAACCTTCACGCAGGTCAGTTAAAGGGGAGAGGTTCAGCCATCCCACTATGTGAAAGTGCCGGTATATCCGCATGAATCCTGGTAGAGGAAAGCTGAACACTAACCTATTAACAACCACGCGTTGAACGGTCGATTCAAACACTAATGCTAGTATTCACCGCATCAAGTGAAGAATCGTTGCGTGGGGAAGGCGGCAAAACCCGCATAAACCCAGAAAATGACAAGACCTTCACGCAGGACAGTTAAAGGGGAAGAGTTTAGCCATCCTACCAAGTGCAAGTGCCGGTCCTATCCGCACACTCACAAAGGGGGAAGCAAAACTTCAACCTACTGTCAACCACATTCAAGGTTAACTTATTCTAAACACTTGGGAAATCGCTAATTTAAACTAAGTATGCAAGTCATATAAGGTTTATAAAGCAATGAACCCAAAGGAAATAACAGTCTTATCCACAAAAAGATTTGTATTTCACAAAAGATATATTTACAAGAATGGCCGGGTAACTACCCGCCTACAAAACAAAATCTAGTCTATCCTAGCAGCGGGAAGGGATCTTCAGAATCAAGCTTCAGGACCACTTCCACTTGGACCCGCCCCATCAGTAGAGCGTGGCGGTTCAAGGAAAGCCTTGAGGATAGCAAGTCCATCATCAGCAGCAGCGACTTCCTTCACCTTCTCCACCACCGGATGCGGGAAGGCGGCATATTGGTTCACCGCTTGGTCATATGCAGCTTCGGTGTCCACATCGAACAAAGGGAAGTTGGAAGGCGGGACGCCTTTCTCAACGAACCCTAGACCAAGCAGGAAGCCGGCCTTTTCCCCATCCTCATGAGAAGCGTTGAGGGCTGCGCTCATGGCATCATCGTAAGTAGTCTCTGAGAAGACCCGATGCACAACCTACAAAGAAAATACAAGTGTCAAACACCTTTTCTATGTACAAAGGAAAGCGTGAAGACGTAAAGCTAAACATACCTGAGACAACGCTTCTCGAAGAAGCCATTCCTTGGCAACCAGAGCTTCTTGGAGGGCGGCTTGAGCTTGGGTGCGGGCGCGTTCGGCTTCGCTTTTGTTAAGGTTGGCAAGTAGTACTTCCTTTGCAGCAGCCTCTTCAACGCCCTTAAGCTTCCGCTCGGTGTGGTCAAGCACGCCCCTCTGGTCCAGGATCTCTTGGAGCTTCTTGGCATCTTCCATCGCCAAGGCATCATGAGCACGTTGGAGAGCCTCTAATTTGGCATTGAGCTCCTCGTTCTCCACGCGTAAAGGCTCAGCAACGGCTTCAGCCTTGGTGGCCCTCTCGGTTGCGTTCCTCGCAGTCTCCTTAGCCAGCCGAAGCTGTTCGTTAACAGCTTGGGCAGCCTTGGAGCGGGCCTCGAGTCGCGCTTGAACCTCAACCTCGAGGGCCTTGAAGGCCTTCTCCTTCTCCGCAGCAGCTGCGGCCAACTGTTGGTTCTCCTCCCGAAGAGCCCGCGCTTGAGATACTTCCTTGGCGCGAGCTGCTTTCAACTTGTCGTTTTCACGACAAAGCAGCTCGACGCGCGGCTGCATCCGGGCCTGGAGAACCCGAAGCTCATTGGTTAGCCTACCCTCCTGGTAGCTAGCCATGGCTTCCCCCAACGCACCATGGGGAGCAGCGTGGCTAGCCCATTCCACGCACTCCACAGGGGTACGAAGGGTTGTTCCTCGACGGATGTTCCATCGCGGAACATACACTTCATTGGAATCCGACACTACAAAAGAAACAAAGCAGTTAGGAAAAGATGAAGAAAAATATTAAGGCCAAAAGAACCCTACGCACCTGTAGGGTCGATCACAGGCCGATAGCCACCGAACCCATCGCCTGAACCTAAGGGAAATCCATCCAAAAGGTCGGGCAGATGCCAAGGTGACAAAGATTGGCGAGAAGCCCTGCGCGTACCTGATGGGCCGGCCGTCGTTGCCGGTGGCGGAGGCATATTAGCGGCCGCCGTGGTCGCCGCCGCGGTCGCCGCCGCAGAATCCGCAGCAATCGTAACCGCCGGCTCGGTGAAAGATGCTGTAAAAATCGCACTTACCACCGGCGGTGACGTCATCTCAGCTGGAACAGTCGGCTCAAGGGAGTGAGCAACTGATCCAGCGGAAGCAGGCGCAGGCGCCTGGGTCGTCGCCTTAGGTAGGCTGACCGAGCCTACCGTCATCGGCGGAGGGGTACTCCTCTGCGCTCCACCCTAGAATGCGTCAACATCCACGCCTACACAAGAAGATAAGTGTTTCAATAAGTTTATAAAGTGATAAATCTACAAAGATAAGGATGTTTGTACTTACGGGTTTTCTTGAGCCTGAACGTACGGACGGGCGGGGACGAGCCCGATGGAGCCGGTCTCTTGATGCCGGTCACCGTCGTCGTCGTTGGTTCTCCGGAGGTAACAGTCGTAGCCTCCGGAGCAGTGGTCTTCTCACCACCGGGGTTCCCCGCCACCTCTTCACTATCTGACTCGGTGTCAGATAGAAGCACCGGATCAGCTGTGGAGGCCACCTTCTCCTTCCCTTTCCCGCCGGCAGCCCTCTTCTTCCGCACCAACGGAGGACCATCTGCGGATTCCTCAGAAGAAGACAGGATGTCAGGAATTCCAGCAGCGGGTACAGCATTGAGGGGTTGAGGATAGAGTATCGCCTTACCTGGCCGCCGGTGGCTTAGGATCTCGTGGCCCAGCGGATAGACCTCCACAAACCGATCCGCCGTTTGTTCCAGGATGGGCAACTCGTTCTCGTCTAGAGCACGAGTACCCACCCGCACGGGACCGTCAGCTTCCCGCGGGTACAGGAGCGACTCCAAATCGTTCCCCTCTGAAAGAAAAGAAACAGTTAGAAGACAAACTCATATCAGCAAGAAAGACAAGACATACCATAAGGAATAGAGTTCAAACCGTATTCGAGAAGGATGGGAAACCGAGACGCCTCCTTCCATACCCGGCTCATCCCCAGCATTACCATCCCGGACTCCGCAAACCGGTAAACCGGAGATTGGACCCGAGATATCTTCGCGAACCATTCCGCCTCCTGGTAGTTGGAAGCGTGAAGGCTCGGAAGCGCTTGCCCCTTCTTAAACTTCATGGCAATGGGGATGGCGCGGGCAGAAATGTAGAAGAACTCCCGCTTCCACGATCGGAGACTGCGCTCGGTCGCGCAAATCTTCAAACCCTTGATCCGGGTTGTCAGGGTGTACCACCCCTGGATGCACCTCCAAGTATAGAAGGTTATCAGGCGGTCCACATAGGGCTCAATGCCCAGAATTCGGCACACCCACTTGAAGTGCCGAATCTTGGCAATCGCCATCGGATGCACCTCGGTCAGGTGCACACCGTGCCTCTCCAGGACACGGTACACAAACTTTGTCAATGGGAACCTAAGGTTCCCATAAACAAAGAATGCAGCGTATACCCCGATCTTGCCGCTGGGGGCATCGTACACAGTCTGCTGGGGTTCAGGAAACTCAGGCTCAAGAGACTCAAGCATGAATTTCCTGACGACGTACTGGTACAGATCGACAGGTAGAGCACACTGGCACTCGCCAGCAGTACTCCTATCGTCGGCTACAGCTTCAGCATCATGGGAAGACATATTGCAGAGGAAGAAGAAACGATTTCGGAGGAATGCTCAACTAAATAAGGGAGTATTCACCAGAAATCGCCTTAGAGATGAAGAGAAGAAGTGAATGTGTGAATTACAAAGGACCTTCTTCCCCTTTATATAGTGATCGCAATTAATGCGATGAATTTAATGCGGAGGAGAGAGAAATTGAAGGTGCAATGAAACCGTGACATGTGGCACCAGGCAAGCTGGCAACAGCTGTTGAAAGGACGAGTGCCATTAATTTTGCGGCCACGCGCCCGAGAAATCGCGCCCACGCGCCGTAAAAAGCGTCTGAAATGACCATATAATGTCACGTCACCATAACTTCCAGCACGTCCTGACACAGTCAGAAGAAACCGTCGCACGACGACTGTTCTTATCCTTTCACCAACTCTTCAAATTTCAAAGATTCAAAAAGATTCGAAAAGTAAGTGGGAAAAACCCCTTACCCTGGCTATCCAGTTGACCGTAAGACGGCTGCGGGTACAGTGTTAAGGCAAAACCCTTCACATACCTAGCACCCGCAGGGAACGGAAACCGGAAAAACCCAATTATGAAGCCGGGTGCGGGTACAGTGTTAAGGCAAAACCCTTCACATACCTAGCACCCGCAGGGAACGAAAACCGGAAAAAACCCGACTATAAAGCCGGGTGCGGGTACAGTGTTAAGGCAAAACCCTTCACATACCTAGCACCCACAGGGAAGTGAAGCCGAGAAAATCTTGGCATTCCACCCAACTACAAAACGGGCACAGGTACAGTGCTACGGCAAAACCCTTCACATACCTAACACCCGTAAAAAGTCATACCTCGGCACCCAATTGTAAGTCGGGCGCGGGTACAGTGTTAAGGCAAAACCCTTCACATACCTAGCGCCCGCAGGGGATTAAACGCCAGGAACACCTCGGCAACCATAAGTCAGGCGCGGGTACAGTGTCAAGGCAAAACCCTTCACGCACCTAGCCCTGCAGGGATTTAACGTCAGGGATACCTTGGGAGTAAAGTAACTAATAAGACGAAGTGCGGGTACAGCGTCAAGGCAAAACCCTTCGCATACCGAGCACTCCATGGGAATTGAAACCAAGAAGGATCTTCTGGGCCATGCTTACAGAAACGGGATTAACATCCCCGCATAGCGGGAACGTCAAGAACTAGATTGTTTGAAACTTCAGGATGGAATTGGTGGTTATAACATGATTGATCACTATGTTCAAAACCACAAGACCTCATGGAGAATCTACACAAAAGGTTCTAAACGCTCCTGACTTGTGGGGAGGTTACAGACATATCCGCATCATCCCAGAGATCAAGCAGAACATTGGGAAATTCTGCGTGACATTGGGAAACCCGTGGGTAAGACTTCCCGCGGAAAACCCATAAAACTTAACCCTTTTCAAAAACCCCTAGCTTAAGTCCAAAAGTTCACCTCACTTTATTAAACATTCATGAGAAGAACATTGGACTGGGGGGACTTGAAGAGGTAGGTCCCAGCAAAGGTGGTTAGGACCCGCAAGACTTCCTTAAAAGGAGACGTCTGCGCAGTTGAACACGCAAGACTCCTTAAACGGACGTCTGCGCAGTTGAACCCGCAGACTTCACCATAGGGACGTCTGCGCCGCGACCTACCAAACCCGCAGGACCCACCACGCTCAGAGTTGTGACGACCTCACATGCGGTACGCAAGCTGGTCCCGCAGGAAATGCCTCCCTATGGTTTCCAAGTATCCGCCTGTTCCCGCAGGTGCGGATACCCGCCATTAGGGACTGGCCACCCGCGCAGCATGGCTACACGCATAAGGCTCAAACTCATAATAATTCAGTAGTCACCTGAAGAAGGAATGAGCAAAGCCGGGAACATTCCCGCATAAAGGCGGGAGGGGGAAAACTCCAGCCTAAATGAGCCAGTCCGTATAATAATGGAGGATCTTTTGTGTGATACCTGACGAGGTATGGACAAAAGATCTGACCAACGATACGACAGCTCACTGACAGCAGCATGGCAGACAACACGCCATAGCACTGTGACCAATAGCCGCCGCCTGCTCACCAACTCCTGCCATACCACGTGCCTAGCCTGTAGTTGGTGGAAAAGGAAAAGTGAACAGCACGCCTGGTCACTGTCAGCCGCTGCCTATCCACCAATTACCAGCAGAGCACGTGTGTAGGCCACAGTTGGCAGAGTAGTAGGCCGGCTAAACCTCCTTGGAAACCCACCTTCGGCTATAAAAAGACATCAAATGGTATTATCATTTCATCATCTAATATATTGTATAATTTACCTGATAACTGCTCTAGCATTAATAATATACTTTTATATTCAAAGAGTAATATAGACTGATTCTCACGCCGGAGGGTGGTCACAAGGAGGAACCCCCCCCCTTTCTTAGTGACGAGCTCACGGTGTCTGTTTTGCAGGTTATCGGAAGAACCATCTTGCCGGAATTAACCCCTCGTGGGAAACGTCTATCTAACCCTCAGGTTACTCGTAATCTGTCGGGGTTCGACTGGTGTTTCTTCAGTTCTGCATCATATTACATTAAGAACATATCATTTTATCATTTGATTTATCTTACTCTATCAAAACCTGATTTCATAGAAAAGAAATGGCCACGTCCCCCATTTTGGGAGTGGAACAAGTCAACATTATTTATTGGTCATTTTCAATGGGCCAATTAATGCTGGACTTTATTGTTGATTTATTGCAATCATTTTTGGGTTGGCCCAAGTTGGTACACCACCTTCTAAGTTTCTAGTTTCTAACCTTAGCTAGCTGGGACTCAAAGTGTGTGTTTCTTCAAATAAAATAAAGAGTTAAGTGTCGTTTAAGTACCTATGGTTTCATCAACAACGCAACTTTAGTACACTTTTGGAATTTTTCGCAACTGGCTACTCCATGTTTCAAAAACTGGTCATTTTAGTACTTTTTCGGAGCCCCGTTTAATTTGTTCGTTAAGTCAAGGGTAAATTCGTTATTTTTCTTATTTTTTTAATTTTCTTTTAATCAATTTATCTTTCTCCTCTCTTTTTCTATATTCTCTTTGTCTCTCTATACACCAACACCACAAAATCCATCTTCTTTGTCTCTCTACCCACAACTATAATCATTGCAAACCGCCACCACAATTGTTATTCATCTATCACCTCCGGTAAACTACCCCCGGTTAACCACCACTGCACCACGCCGCATTAACAATCACCATTTAACCAACACAACCGCCGGTAGGCCCGACACCACCACACCCCTCCCATCTCGGCCACCACGACATCCCTCCTCTTCTCTTCGTCTTCCCGTATTGCTCCTCTTCATCATGGTAACTCAAATTCAACGAAATTAGGGCTTTATAGTGTTGATGAAGGTGCATATGCTTTTGTTCCAAAGCCATTGATTTGGGTGGAGTTTGAGGCTTTTTTAGGGTTCTTGGAGATTTAACTGGAATGTAAGGATTTTAAATTTTTTCTCACCGGGTAAGTTAAATTATGATCAAGTTATGTCAGATCTGAGAACACAAATCGGAGCTTAGGATTACGGGTTTCGGTGGATCTAAATCCGTTCATCGACGACCGGTTTAGGGGTGTGGGGAGGGGGGGGGGGGGGGTGACTGGTGATGTTTAAATCTATGGTATGAAGATACAAGTAGCCATTTTTTTGTTATGAAGACACAAGTAGCCAGTTTTTGATGTTTAAATCGGTTTAGTAAAGTTTTTGGTGACTGGAACTAGGTGATTAAAGAAAAAAGGAAAATAAATAAAAAGGAAATTACAAGTTTACCCTTGACTTAACGGTGTAAAATAGACGGGGTTATGAAAAAGTACTAAAATGACAACTTTTTGAAACATGGAGTGCGAAAAATTCAAAAAAAGTACTAAAGTTGCGTAGTTGATAAAACCACATGTACTAAAATAACACTTAACTCTAAAATAAAATTTTATATGTTTGAGTTGCTATGAAAATTAAGTTGATATTTATGATTATTTTTTTAACAAAAAGGTGAAACACGACGTGTACCTATCATCAACGCATTAACATTAACCTTTAACCTTTAAGAAACCTATGACTCTACAAGGAGGTGGCACAATGATACAATGGTTATTGATTTCACCTTTTAACTCGTTGATTACATAGTATTAACGAGGCCCATTAACTTCTTGATAGCGGGTTCGATTGGTTAAAAATAATTTATTTATTTTTTATGAATTTTATAGAACTAATGTTTTTACATCTATTCCGTTAACTTTAGTATTAAACCAAATACTTAGTACCACTTAAAAAACCCTTATAAGTAGATGTTTTAAAAATCCAGTTTGGGCACGCCAACCCGGTTTTTAACACGACCCAGTTCAACTAAAAATGCCGATTTGACCCAAACTGGTCTGCACCCAACCTAGCCCGCGGTTTTATCCCATACTGGTTCCAACCCGATCCAAACCAATTCGTAGTGCAGACATTCTTGCCTCCAAATCGGTGTTCAACCGAGTCCGGTTTTGACCAATAGTTGACCAACCCGGACTAATAATTAGAATAAAATTGGATTTTTACATGTATACCTAAAGCAAGTTTTTTAGTGAAGAACTTATATATCTTTTCTTTTAATCAAGTATTTATTTTACAAGGAAGATATATTATCCAATGAATGATACAAAGTTTAATGGTAGATTTTATTAAATAGTCATGATTATTTTTTGTTCTTCTTTATAAAACTTATTATGCGCGCGCGGTGTATGTGTGTTGTGTTTACAGATTAAATAATGGCATTAATCGTGAATAAGACAGATAATGAAATAAGTTGGGACAAAAGTTGGCCATCAAATTTCAACCATAAAAGAAAAGACTATGCATTATTGACTAAACGTATAAAAATATAATGTGCAATCTTTTGTCCACTCATGACTCACTCGTCTTTGAAGTTTGTGTAATTTGGTGTTCTTGTTTGTACCTTTGCTATGCTATTTTGTTTCATGAATAATCATGTGGATTTCATCAAACTTTTTAACTTTAAAGTTATTTGTATATGGAATCATCATGTATGCATTTGATTTCTACGTACCAATTGCCATAAAATTGAGAAGAACAACAAGATAAATGTACATATAACAAGGTGTTAACATGTTGTCGATCGCGTGTATGTATTTTCAAACATTTTAGAGTATTTTTGTGCTCACAAAGTCACAATTGATTTGTTAGTGTGAAATTCGTATGTCATTCTAATACAAGGGTAGGTTTTACTTTTTGTTTTTGATCGAATACATTTGCTGACCTTTTTGATGAAGTGGAGACTGGTTGTTTTCTTGATGGTTCAACAGTAGCGCAAGTGACAACTGACAAACACGAGAGTACAACACACTTTATCCAATAATTTATAAGGGTTAAGAGCGGCCAAGCCTGGCAACCCCGTGCGAGGTTTTCTATCGGCTAAATTTCCTTAGGACAATTTATAGATAGGCAGTTTGATATATGTTATGGTATTAGACAACTGTTAAAGACCATATCAAGTGTAGGGAAAGAGAATTGAGAAGCATCTGAGTGGTTGTTGAACTGCTTGAAATTCGCTTTCAAGGTGCAAAATATAAGTTTGAGACAAAAGGTGTTATCTATGAAAATATGTAAATACATTAATCAAATTCATGTAAAACCATTACGTTTAAAAAAAGAACAAAAAAAATTCTATACATTTTTGGTAAATAGAGCTCATATATTCACATTATTATTTTTGGTTAGAAGTGATAGTTTGTGATTTTTGATAGCCCGAACCAAACCAACTAAAAAAACTAGCTGTTTTCTTTGGTATTTATGTCTTTGTTTGATGAAAAAAAAATGTTCTCTTTGTGTTAGAAATTAATACTAATTTCAAATGTTTTCATTTATTATTTAAAGGTTCACGTTCCGTAACTAATGCTTCAATTGTTATTGAAAAACCTTGGTACTGGCATGAAGAATCATGCTATATTTGTAAGTGTAAAGCTATGGTTTTTGCAAAAGATAAACGAAAGGTTTGATGTAAAATTTGGTTTGGCGAACCATATTCTTTGATGTCACCATATTCGCTTTAACTTGACATTTTATTTGACACAATTTCCTTCTTTTATGAACATAAGATAGAATATATCATATTTAATTCTTTAAAGGTCGTATATTATTTCTCATTAACATCGGGTAATGCCTAACCTCTCTCGCCAAAGCCATGTTTGACTTGCAACCCAATCAAATGGACCCCGTGGAGATTGAGGGGCACCAATGCTTTCACCATAACACTCAGTCTTGTACAACTCTTTAGTTGCAAGTGTAATCAGTAACTTCAGGTGTGCTCTTTCTTTAGTTAATGCAAGTGTGTTATATTTATCAACATCTTTTTTTTCTTTTTCTTTTTTTCTTTTTTTCCTGTTTTCCACTTTAGTTGCAGGTTATCAAATCATGGATTGACCACATAAGTCGCTTTGATGAGTAGTAACTAATAATAATAATAATAATAATAATAATAATAATAATAATAATAATAATAATAATAATATAATCCTTATTTATTGATGGAAATTTATAAACAAACTAGCAAGGAGCTAGAAAATGTATATGAAATCAAAGACGAACAACCAACAATCTTTATATTAGATCAATTCTTTTTATCTATTATATTTTTGACACACAAATTAGTGAATTACAAACCCCTAACTATTTATTTATATTGAATAACTTTCTAAATATATTATAACTTCAAAATCCTATTGGTAAACTTTAAAAATAATAATAATATAAACTTACAAATAAAGAAATGAACTAAAAGAGATAATTAGAAACATTCCAACTATTAATTAAATCCTAGTTAAAATAAATTCTTTCGAGTTACATCTTCTACCTTTTCTTTTCTCAAAACAACCTGTTAAATTTATTGATGACATGTTTAAAATTAACTTCTAATATAAACTAGTAGTTTTAGAGTTCGTGTAATACAAGTTATTATCCAAATTATAAATTACAAATAAAAAAACAATTATAATGTATATGAAAAATGTATAACATATATGCTTATGGCTATACTATGTGTATATAAATTGATTTTATTTATATCACAAAATATTTTTTAAATGAACTTAATAAAAAAATGCACGTGCAAAAACGTACCCGAGAACGCTCCTTTTATTAAAATCTTCATTGTCAATATCATATATGTATAATTAAAAGAATTTTGGAAAAAGAATTCTCATACAATAGTCATACAATAGTAGTTCTGACCACTCAGCCTAAATACTGAAGGAGCGTTACATTTATTGATATATGTTTATCAATTTACAACTCATAGAAGGAAATGAGAACATTAAATTATAACGACGGATGTTCTTCAATAACTATGTTTTTCTGAGCCAAACCATGAAAAAGATTTTGATAAATTTGACAACATAAAAAATAACATGTTAACTCGTTCAGTTTTATGAATATTTTGCTTCATTCGAACATAGTTTTGCATGACATACTTCTCATACAACGTTCTAATCACCATTGAAAGAAAAGTTAATGCTGACACAAATGTTTCAAATTTGATACAAGTTAGAAACATTGATAAGCCTGGGGCTGGTATGTTGTAAGTGTTCACCATATATTCTTAAATTTTGATAGTCGAGTAAAAAATAGTCAATTTACCAATCCCGAACCTTTTGATTTTTTTCAAAAATGTCATTGAAAATAAATTTGAAACCCAAATCATGTTTCAAATTCTAACTTTCATTCGTTTAACATTTTCAAGTCAACACTTTGAACCCGTAACAAATTTGATAATAAATCTATTTGCATTTCAAACTTTTAAAAGTACTCAGATTTCTCATTTTTTACCCATAACAAATTTTAACCCAAATATGGTTTACTTGTACCAAACAATCTATTTACCAATTTTTTACTATAAAAACCAAATTTAAGTTCCACAAAACCCGAAACAATCATTGATAAATTAAACCAAAAACATTAAAGGGAAAAGAAGTTAGTCAAACATATTTATGATCAATTAGTAAAATACAATTATTAGAAACGGAAAAGATAATATTTAGTATTCAGGAATTTTACAGAGTTTTAATCCTAAAAATAGAACGCAAAGCTCAAACGATCAAACATAAATCGGAAATTACTTCTTCCATATCGTTCTACACGTCTATCTTTGCTTTAAACTTCTTTAAAAAAATGCACTTGAGATTGCAGCTAGTTTTTTTTTTTGTTATTGTAAAATAACTGTATTTGTTTTTTTTTCTAAACCACAAACAAAGATACATCTTTATTAAAAACTAGCAAGCTGCTAGATGTTTATCACACTCCATAAAGATTATGCAAGAGCACATAAGTGACATAACACAAACTGAAGAAACACTAAGTGAACCCTGGACAGATTATAGATAATCTGGGGGTTAAGTAATGTTTCCCACGAGAATGAGGTCCAACAGAGATGGTTGTTCTTCAAGGGACCTGCAAAACAAACACCGTAAGCTCGTCACTGAGAAGGGGGGGGGGGGTTCCTCCTTGTGACCACCCTCCGGCGTGAGAATCAGACTAGATTGCTCTGAATATAAGTGTATATTAAGAGATTGCTAGATAACTGGATAGCAGATGATCTTACCATTCCAAGATGTTGGAGTATTTATAGCCGAATGTAGGTTTCCTAGAAGGTACAGCCGGCTGAATAGTATTCCTGTTCTACCAACAGTGGATTATGCACAGGCCATACTGGTTGGTGGATAGGTTACGGCCAACAGTAACAAAGTCGGCTGCACTATTCCACCAACTGTAGATTATGCACGTCCCACCTACTGTGGATTATACGCAGGCCATGCTGGTTGGTGAATAGGTTACGGCCAACAGTAACACTATTCTACCAACTGTAGGCTACGCACGCCCCTCAGTAAGAGTTGGTGAGTAGGCAGCGGCTAATAGTGACAAACAGTACTAGAGGGTGCTCCTCCTCATACTGTTGTCGGTGAGCTGTCACCCTGTGATTGGCTCATGGGTTGTTCTGGTCAGATCGTCTGTCCTATCCATACCTTGGTAGGTATAGTACAAAAGATCTTTCAGAATCATACGGACTGGCTCATTTTGGCGGGATTGTTCCCGCCTTGCTCATTCCTTCATGTGACTACTGAAGTAGCTATTGCCTTGTGCGTGTAGCCCTGCTGTCTGCGGGTAGCCTTCCCTGATGGCTTGTATCCGCAACTGCGGGAACAGGCGGGGTATTTCACCATTGGGAGGCTTTCCCTGCGTGTACAGCTTGCGTACTGCGCGTAAGATTCTATGAGCATGGTGGGTCCTGCGGGAGCAGATGGCCTTTGCGCAGACGTCCCTATTCAAGGTGAGTCTTGCGGGACCAACTGGTCTCTGCTGGGACCTACCTCTTCAAGTCCCCCCAGTCCAATGTTCTTCTCATGAATGTTTAATAAAGTGAGGTGAACTTTTGGACTTTAAGCAAGGGGTTTTGAAAAGGGTTTTTAGTTTTAAGGTTCTCCGTGGGGATTCTTCCCGCGGGTTTCCTAATGTCACTTGCAAAAATTCCCGATTTTTTTGCTTGATCTTTGGGTATGATGCGGGTAGGTATGTAACATTCTCGCAAGTCAGGAGCGTTGAGTCTCACTTGTGTGGATTCTCCTTGAGGTTTTAGTGGTTTTGAACATAGTGATCAATTATGTTTAAACCACCAATTCCATCCTGGAGCCTCAAACAATGTAGTTCTCGACGTTCCCGCTATGCGGGGATGTTATTTCCGTTTCCGCAAGCATTACCCAGAAGATCCTTCTTGGTTTCAATTCCCTGCGGAGCGCTAGGTATGTGAAGGGTTTTGCCTTAACACTGTACCCGCGCTCGTCTTACGGTTACTTTACTTTCAAGGTACCCCTGGCGTCAATTCCCTGCGGGTGCTAGGTATGTGAAGGGTTTTGCCTTAACACTGTACCCGCACCCGTCTTATAGTTACTTTGTTGCCGGGGTATTCTTGGCTTCAATTTCCTGCGGGTGCTAGGTATGTGAAGGGTTTTGCCTTAACACTGTACCCGCATCCGTCTTATGGTTACTTGGTTGCCAAGGTAAGGGGTATTTTCCCGCTTACTTTTGAATCTTTTTGAATTTTGAATTTTGAAATTCGAAAGGTTGGTGAGGATAAGAACAGTCCAAACATCTGAAACGTCGTGCGACGGTTTCTTCTGACTGTGTCAGGACGTGCAGGAAGTTATGGTGACGTGACAGTACATGGTCATTCCAGACGTTTTTTCAGGCGCGTGGGCGCGATTTTTCGGGCGCGTGGCCGCGAAATTTCTGGCACGCGTCCTTTTTACAGCTGTTGCCAGCTTGCTTTTTGCCACGCGTCATAGTTTCATTGCACCCTCGATTTCTCTCTCCTCCGCATTAAATTCACCGCATTAATTGCGATTAGTATATAAAGGGGGAGAGGGTCCTTTTTAATTCACACCTTCACCCTTCTCTTCTTCTTCTTAGCGATTTCCGGCAAATACTCCCCTTTTCAGGCAAGCATTTTCCCGAAATCGCTTTCTTTCTGCAAGATGTCTTCACATGATCTCGAGTCTACCACCGATGACAGGAGTACTGCTGGTGAGTGCCAGTGTGCTCTGCCCGGCGATCAGTATCGGTATGTTGTTAGGAAGTTCATGCTCGATCCTTTCGAGCCTGAGTTTCCTGAACCCCATCAGACCTTGTACGATGCCCCCAGAGGCAAGATCGGGGTTTATGCAGCATTCTTTGTCTATGGGAATCTTAGGTTCCCATTGACAAAGTTTGTTTACCGTGTCCTTGAGAGGCACGGTGTTCATCTGACCGAGTTGCACCCCATGGCGATCGCCAAGATTCGCCATTTCGAGTGGGTGTGCCGGATTCTGGGCATTGAGCCCTATGTGGACCGCCTGATGACCTTCTATACTTGGAGGTGCATCCAGGGGTGGTACACCCTGACAACCCGGATCAAGGGTTTAAAGATTTGCGCGACCGAGCGCAGTCTCCGATCGTGGAAGCGGGAGTTCTTCTACATTTCTGCCCGCGCCATCCCCATTGCCATGAAGTTTAAAAATGGCCAAGCAATTCCGAGCCACCACGCCACCAACTACCAGGAGGCGGAATGGTTTGCAAAGATATCCCGGGTCCAATCTCCGGTTTACCGGTTTGCGGAGTCCGGGATGGTGATGCTGGGGATGAGCCGGGTATGGAAGGAGGCGTCTCAGGTTCCCATCCTTCTCGAATACGGTTTGAACTCTACTCCTTATGGTATGTCTTTTCTTTCTTGCTGATATGAGTTTGTCTTCTAACTGTTTCTTTTCTTTCAGAGGGGAACAATTTGGAGTCGCTCCTGTACCCGCGGGAAGCTGACGATCCTGTGCGGGTGGGTACTCGTGCTCTTGACGAGAACGAGTTGCCCATCCTGGAGCAAACAGCGGATCGGTTTGTGGAGGTCTATCCGCTGGGCCACGAGATCCTGAGCCACCGGCGGCCAGGTAAGGCGTTATTCTCTCCTCCACCCCTCAGTGCTGTACCCGCTGCTGGAATTCCTTACATCCTGTCTTCTTCTGAGGAATCCGCAGATGGACCTCCGTTAGTGCGGAAGAAGAGGGCTGCCGGCGGGAAAGGGAAGGAGAAGGCGGCCTCCACAGCCGATCCAGTGCTCCTATCTGACACTGAGTCAGATAGTGAAGAGGTGGCGGGGAACCCCGGTGGTGAGAAGACCACTGTTCCGGAGGCTACGACTGTTACCTCCGGAGAACCAATGACGACGACGGGTGACCGGCATCAAAAGACCGGCTCCATCGGGTTCGTTCCCGCCCGTCCGTACGTTCAAGCTCAAGAAAACCCGTAAGTACAACTCTTAGCTTTTATCTTCGTAGTTTAATCTTCAAGTCTTTTTAACACTTTTCTTCTTTACGCAGGTGTGGATGTTGGCGCATTCCAGGGTGAGGGGCCGAGTACTACCTCTCCGCCAATGACGGTAGGCTTGGTCAGCCTACCTGAGGCGTCGACCCAGGCGCCTGCGCCTGCTTCCGCTGGTTCAGTTGCCCATTCTGAGCCGACTGTTCCAGCCGAGATGACGTCACCGCCGGCTGTGAGTGCGATTTTTACAGCATCCTTCACAGAGCCGGCGGTTACTTTTGCCGCGGATTCTGCGGCAGCGACCACGGCGGCTGCTACCATGCCCCCGGCAACGACGGCCTGTCCCTCAGGTACGCGTGGGGCTTCTCGCATCTTTCCGCCACCTTCCCATCTGCCTGACCTCTTGGATGGATTTCCATTGGGTTCAGGTGATGGGTTCGGCGGCTATCGGCCTATAATTGACCCTACAGGTGCGTAGGGTTCCTTTGGCCCTTTTTCACTTATACATTTTATCATCTTTTCCTAACTGCTTTTTGTTTTCTGCAGTTTCGGATTCCAATGAAGTGTATGTTCCGCGATGGAACATACGCCGAGGAACAACCCTTCGTACCCCTGTGGAGTGCGTGGAATGGGCTCGCCACGCTGCTCCCCATGGTGCGTTGGGGGAAGCCATGGCTAGCTACCAGGAGGGTAGGCTAACCAACGAGCTTCGAGTTCTCCAAGCCCGGATGCAGCCGCGCGTCGAGCTGCTTTGTCGTGAAAACGACAAGTTGAAAGCAGCTCGCGCCAAGGAAGTATCCCAAGCGCGGGCTCTTCGGGAGGAGAACCAAAAGCTGTCCGCAGCTGCTGCGGAGAAGGAGAAGGCCTTCAAGGCCCTCGAGGTTGAGGTTCAAGCGCGACTCGAGGCCCGCTCCAAGGCTGCCCAAGCTGTTAACGAACAGCTTCGGCTGGCTAAGGAGACTGCGAGGAACGCAACCGAGAGGGCCACCAAGGCTGAAGCCGTTACTGAGCCTTTGCGTGTGGAGAATGAGGAGCTCAAGGCCAAATTAGAGGCTCTCCAACGTGCTCATGATGCCTTGGCGATGGAAGATGCCAAGAAGCTCCAGGAGATCTTGGACCAGAGGGGCGTGCTTGACCATACCGAGCGGAAGCTTAAGGGCGTCGAAGAGGCTGCCGCAAAGGAAGTTCTACTTGCCAATCTTAACAAAAGCGAAGCCGAACGCGCCTGCACCCAAGCTCAAGCCGCCCTTAAAGAAGCTTTGGTTGCCAAGGAATGGCTTCTTCGAGAAGCGTTGTCTCAGGTATGTCTATCTTCATGTCTTCACGCTTTTCTTTGTAGATAGGGTGCTGACACTTGTATATTTTCTTATATAGGTTGTGCATCGGGTCTTCTCAGAGACATCCTACGACGATGCAATGAGCGCAGCCCTCAACGCTTCTCACGAGGATGGGGAACGGGTCGGCTTCCTGCTTGGTCTAGGGTTTGTTGAGAAAGGCGTCCCGCCATCCAACTTCCCTTTGTACAATGTAGATACCGAAGCCATATATGACCAAGCAGTAAATCAATACGCCGCCTTCCCGCATCCGGTGGTGGAGAAGGTGAATGAAATTGCTGTTGCTGATGACGGGCTACCTATCCTTAAGGCTTACCTTGAACAGCCACGCTCTACTGACGGCGCTGGTCCAAGTGGAAGTGGCCCTGAAGCCTGATCCTGAAGATCCCTTCCTGCTACTAGGATAGATTTAGTTTGTATAGATTTACTTTCTTGTAGGCGGGTAGTTACCCGGCCATTCTTGTAACGAATATTTATGAAATGTAAATCTTTGCGCGGCTAAGACCGCTTGATTCATTGGATTCCTTGCTTTATAAACGTTATATGACTTACATACTTAAGTTTAAATTAGCAATTTTCCAAGTGTTTAGGATAAGTTGACATTTGAACGTGGTAGATAGGTGTGAAGTTTTGCTTCCTCTTCCGTGATTGTGCGGGTAGGACCGTCACTTGCACGTAGTAGGATGGCTAAACTTTACCATCTGACCTGCGTGTAGGTTTACCTTATTTGAGGATAAGTTAACCTTTGAACGTGGTAGATAATAGGTGTGAAGTTTTGCTTCCTCTTTCGTGATTGTGCGGGTATGACCGTCACTTGCACTTAGTAGGATGGCTAAACTTTACCCATATCTGACCTGCGTGTAGGTTTTACTCATCTTTTTTTTTTTTTTTTTTTTTTTTTTTTTTAGGATAACCTTTGAACGTGGTAGATGATAGGTTGAAGTTTTGCTTCCTTGTTCGTGATTGTGCGGGTAAGACCGTCACTTGCACTTACAAGGATGGCTAAACTTTACTTACATCATACCTGCGTGTAGGTTTCCCTTATTAACGTTGTGTTTACGCGGGTTTTTTCCGCCTTCCACACGTAACGACTTACTTCTTCCCGTTTATGCGGTGAATACCGGTATCAGTGGGAAGTTCATAAGTATAAAGGTAAACACATTATGAAAGGAGAATCATTTCCATTAGAAGTGGCTCTAGGCCTTTTCTTTACAAGTTTTGGAATTGATCTACATATAACATTTGCGTAATTGAGCTCCATTCCATGTTCTTGGGATGGGAGTGCCATCGAGCCTTTCGAGCCTGTATGCGCCCTTTCCCAGGACTTCTTTGATAATGTATGGCCCTTCCCAAACCGGGGCCAGCTTTCCCGGGCGCTCTTGGTTTGAAGCCTCGTTGTTACGCAGTATGTAGTCTCCTATCTTGAAGTTGCAGAGTTTTACCCGCGTGTTGTAGTACTTTTGCATTTGTCGTTTGTAGTTCTCTTCACGCACTGCGGCTAAGTCTCTGCGTTCCTCGGTTAGCATAAGATCCAACCGTCTTTCCGCATCATTGTCTTCTGGCTGAATCAAGACCCTTGGCGAGGGTAGACCAATTTCGACCGGGACCATGGCTTCAGTGCCATAAGTGAGGCTGAACGGGGTTTCTCCCGTACTGGCCTTCTTCAGCGTTCTGTTTGCCCAAAGGACGTGCGGAAGCTCGTCCACCCAGCCGGATCTGTGTTCCGATAGCCTCTTCTTGATGCCTTCGACGATGCTCTTATTTGCTCTTTCCACCTCACCATTACCTTGCGGGTGTGCCACTGAGGTAAAGGTGTGGGTGATTTGAAGTTCTTTTAGCCACTGTTGTAGCTTCTTGTCAGCAAAGTTGGTGCCGTTATCACTCACCAAATTCTGTGGAAGTCAAAAATGACAAATAATAAATTCCCAAATAAATTTTTTGATATGCTTCGCGGTTGTTTGGGCTAAAGGTTTTGCTTCTATCCACTTGGTGAAGTAGTCGATGGCTACCACTAGGAACTGAACATTTCCTGCTGCTGTGGGAAATGGGCCTGTCACATCGATGGCCCACTTCTGAAATGGCCATGAAGAAGTGACTGGAACCAGTTCATTCTTCGGGCGGTGCGTGTTGGGTGCGTAAAGTTGGCAAGACCTGCATTTTCTGATGTATGCCAGTGCATCCGTATGCATCCCCGGCCAAAAGTATCCCGCGTTGTTTAGCTTGGCTACAACAGCGCGGGGACCTGCGTGTACTCCACAGATGCCTTCGTGTACTTCCCTTAGGAGGTAGTCAGCATCTTGGTTGTCCACGCATCTTAAGAGTGGGCCAAGAAAGTTACATCTGTAAAGGATGTCATTGACGAGTTGATAATTCAGTGCTTTACAGCGTAGTTTTCTTGCCTGTGTTTTTGACTCTGGTAGTGTTCCTGCTGCAAGGTAATTTATTATTGGTGTCATCCACGTTTCTGTACCTGTTTGGATGACACAAATTTCCTTGTGCGGGACTGATGGTGCTTCGAGGAGTTCAATGCGGATGTCCTTTCCCAAATGGGTGAAGGCTAGTGACGCAAGCTTGCTTAACGCATCCGCAGATTTGTTTTCGCTGCGCTTGACGTGTATGACTTTACAATCATTAAAATCACGCATGAGGGTTTTTGCCTGGGCGAGGTACAGGGCCATTGTGTCGTTCACAGCCGTGTACGTCCCATTTATTTGGTTGGCCACCAGCATGGAATCCACGTGGGCTTCCAAGTTTTTCACTCCCATCTTACGCGCAATTCTCAAACCGGCCAAGAATGCTTCGTATTCGGCTTCGTTATTCGTACTTGGAAAATCCAACCGAATAGCGTAAGTATATTCTTGGCCTGCTGGGTTGGTTAATTTTAACCCTGCGCCTGAACCCTCGTTACTGGCTGCTCCATCAGTGTAGAGTCGCCAGACATCATTGATGTCCTGTGCTGGGGAGGGTTGAGCCTCCTCCTGGCACTCTTTCTCTCGCGAAGCGGGGACTTCTGCAATAAAATCGGCCAGGACCTGGCCCTTTATGGCTGGTCTTGGCTTGTACTTAATTGCATATTCTCCCAATTCAATTGCCCATTTGGCTAGACGTCCCGATAATTCGGGTTTGCCTAGAACGTTTGAGAGTTTGAAGTTGGTGAGAATGGTGATTGGGTGGCCCTGGAAATATCGTCTTAACCTGCGTGAAGCGTGTATAAGTGCTAAGACCAATTTTTCGAGGGTAGAGTACCGGGTTTCTACGTCTGTTAGTACACGGCTAACATAATAGATTGGCATCTGGATGCCTTTTCGTTCTATTAGCAGGACTGCCCCGGTTGCTCTATCTGTTGCGGAAAGGTATAGGATTAACTCCTCTCCCGCTTGTGGTGCTGTAAGTGTTGGGAGTTCGATCAGGCGTGACCGAATCTCCTGAAAAGCTGCTTCCGCTTCTGGTGTCCAGCGGAAGTGCGTTTTCTTTAAGCAGTTTCTCAATGTTGACACGAAAGGAAACGACTTATCCGCATGGTTTGCCAAAAAGCGATTAAGTGCGACTAGTCGTCCATTCAGTGTCTGAGCCTGTTTGATGGTGGTAGGTGATTCCATTTTAATAATGGCTTCGACCTTTTCAGGGTTCGCTCTGAAGCCATCTTTAGTAACAATGACTCCCAAGAACTTCCCTTCTTCCATCCCAAATGAACACTTGCTCGGGTTGAGCTTCATGTTTATCTTTCTGAGCGTGTTGAAAGTTTCTTCAATGTCTTTCAACATCGCTTCTGGCTCGGGGCTTTTGATGACCAAATCATCCATATAGACTTCCAAGTTTCTCCCGATTTGGGCATGAAACTCTTTGTCCATCAGTCGTTGGTACGTGGACCCTGCATTCTTAAGTCCGAATGGCATCATTTTATAACAAAATGTACCATCGGGCGTCCGAAATGCGGTTTTGTCCTGATCATCTACGGCCATGTGGATTTGATGGTACCCCTTATACGCATCCAAGAAGCATTTAAGGCGAAATGGTACCAACGAATCCACCTTAAGATCAATTTCTGGTAACGGATAACAATCTTTGGGGCATGCTTTGTTCAAATCTTTGAAATCTATGCACATGCGCCATTGTTTGTCATTCTTCGGTACCATTACGGGATTTGCAACCCATGTTTGATATCTGCTAACGCGTACGATGCCTGCGTCAAGGAGTTCCTTGACTTGGGTTCTACACGCGTTAGTTTGTTCAGGCCCCATTACTCTGCGCTTTTGTACGACTGGCGTAACAGCCGGATCGCACTTGAGCTTATGCTCCGCCTTACTTCGGGGTACACCAGTCATGTCAGCTGGTGCCCACGCAAAGATGTCAGCGTTTTTCTGCAGTAAGCGTTTGAGTAGGGTGCGGGTGGGATCAACGATTGTTGGTCCAATGGTAACGGCCTGGTCGGGGTATTTGTCATTGAAGGCCCATTTTTCCGGTTCGGTGATGGTTGGTTTAGCCTTTTTCGGTTTGGGTTTAGATGAGACAGATGCGATGCATACCTGGGGAATGCCAGTGCTCATCGCTACACCCTCAGCTGTTGGTCATCCCATCATGCCGTGGACTGAAGATACCACGGCGTTGAATCTTGCCATCCCGTCTCTTCCGAATAGGATGTCGTACGTGTGGTGTGGCTTTTTCATCACGACAAAATCCACGTCTTCTGTGCGTGAATGATTCCCATCAGTAAGAGTAACGGGGAAAGATAGGATACCCAGGGGGGTTTCTGTACTGCCGTCAAACCCTTCCATTGAAGCGTAGACCGTTTCCAAGCGTTCTTTGTCTTCATCATCCAGCTTATCAGAGAACTGCCTGTACATCACTGTCGACGAAGCGCCGTTGTCAGCAAGAGTGCGGGAAGTGATGTAATGCCCCAGCTGGCTTCTGATGACGATGGGGCCTTCTTTGCTGGGGCCTCCTGGCACTCGCGGGAAGCGCACCTCAGCTTCCTTCCACGCGCATGGTTCTGTCACTCGTCTTTTTCTTCCTCTGACCTTGCCATGAACCATGTTGATGCTGATGTCGACGGGCTTTCGTCCGTTACCTCTGTACCGGTTGTCATTCCTTCCTCCCTTCCTGATTGATGCCACGGGATGTGCAAGTCTTCCATCCTTGACAAATGTCTCAATAATATCCTTCAAGGATGTGCACTCTTCAGTACCATGACCCTTTGTCCCGTGGAAATCACAGGATTTGCTTTGATCCGCATTAGGTTTCTGCCGGATCAATGGGGCTTTTGGCCATGGCAATTTTTCCGTGGCAAATATTTCCGTGACGCTCTTCGTGAGTGGCGTCCACCGGTGTTTTCGGTTTGAAGGGTGTGTGTTGTCCCTTCCGCCAACAAGAGGGCGAGAGCTGGATGAGGTGTCAAAGTTTACCCTTGACTGCCAAATACCTAGCCTCCTCTTTTTGTTCTGCCGGGCGATCCGGACATTGTTTTCTCTTGTCCTCTGCGTGTAGAGGTGTGTACTCTGGGGAAGATCCCTTCCCAGTTGCTTTTCCGTCTCGGCAAAGCGCTTTGCCGCCGTCATGATGGCATCCCATGTTGATGGCATGCCATCCTTACCCGTCAATGTGCGGATAAGTTCTGGGTATTCGGCGCCTTGGATGAAGGCGGCGCGAACCAGATCCTCACTTATGTTGCCGAGACTTAGCTTTTTGGAGTTGAAGCGAGTGATGAAGTCTAGTAAAGATTCATCCTCCTCTCTCACGCAGTTGAGGATCGTCCACTGCTCTTCAGTGTACTTCCTCTGTTGGCTGAAGTGCTGGCTGAACTTGTTCTGAAAGTCCGCCCAGTCATATATGTGGTGGATCAGTAAACGATCGAACCATGCCCTGGCCGCTCCGACCAGAGTCATCTGGAACATGTAGCACCACGTGGGTTCCGTCCAGTTGCTGACGGTAGCCCCCGCAATGAACCTGTTCAAATGGTCGTCTGGGTCGGATAGACCATCATAAGTGCCAATGTTGGACATTTGTTTGGCACTTCTCGGGGCGATTGCTTCCGCAATGTCCCTTGCGAATTTTGACTTTCCTGCATTTGTAGCAGTTGGTCTAAAGGTTTTGGAGAAGTCACGCGGGTTTCTCTCCGCGATTGGTTTAAAAGCTTCCCCAAAATTCCTTTTTGGTTGGACGTCCGTTTCCTTATGCTTCCCTTTCGCCTTATGGCGAGGGTTTGCGTCGGTATCGGACTCCAACTCGTCGTCTGAGTACTCGCAGTCACTGCTCATATTGAGGTGTTGGCGAGTACTGGCGAATTCGTCAGCCTGTTGAACTGAACGCAAGCGTTCATCCAATTCGGCTTGGAATTCTCTTTGCCGTGCTTCGGCCCACGCCTTCACTTGATCTAGTGTTTGGCGAGGGACCTTCGTTCGTTTTTCCAGCTGGGTATCGGTGAACCCCAGTGGAATATTTACTGCACTTGCCCCGGCTTGGGTAGTCGGGGTAGTGTTCGTAAGGATTGTATAACCGCCGGTGTTCCCCCCAGTTGCTGGGGTTGTTACCGGGGTTTCTTGGTCGGTTACTGGCCTTTGGACCGGAGTAACGTTAACCATTTCTTCAGAAATTGTGAAAAAACTAAAATAGTTCTAGCTTTTATGCACGGATGCCGCCAATGAAGAAACACTAAGTGAACCCTGGACAGATTATAGATAATCTGGGGGTTAAGTAATGTTTCCCACGAGAATGAGGTCCAACAGAGATGGTTGTTCTTCAAGGGACCTGCAAAACAAACACCGTAAGCTCGTCACTGAGAAGGGGGGGGGGTTCCTCCTTGTGACCACCCTCCGGCGTGAGAATCAGACTAGATTGCTCTGAATATAAGTGTATATTAAGAGATTGCTAGATAACTGGATAGCAGATGATCTTACCATTCCAAGATGTTGGAGTATTTATAGCCGAAGGTAGGTTTCCTAGAAGGTACAGCCGGCTGAATAGTATTCCTGTTCTACCAACAGTGGATTATGCACAGGCCATACTGGTTGGTGGATAGGTTACGGCCAACAGTAACAAAGTCGGCTGCACTATTCCACCAACTGTAGATTATGCACGTCCCACCTACTGTGGATTATACGCAGGCCATGCTGGTTGGTGAATAGGTTACGTCCAACAGTAACACTATTCTACCAACTGTAGGCTACGCACGCCCCTCAGTAAGAGTTGGTGAGTAGGCAGCGGCTAATAGTGACAAACAGTACTAGAGGGTGCTCCTCCTCGTACTGTTGTCGGTGAGCTGTCACCCTGTGATTGGCTCATGGGTTGTTCTGGTCAGATCGTCTGTCCTATCCATACCTTGGTAGGTATAGTACAAAAGATCTTTCAGAATCATACGGACTGGCTCATTTTGGCGGGATTGTTCCCGCCTTGCTCATTCCTTCATGTGACTACTGAAGTAGCTATTGCCTTGTGCGTGTAGCCCTGCTGTCTGCGGGTAGCCTTCCCTGATGGCTTGTATCCGCAACTGCGGGAACAGGCGGGGTACTTCACCATTGGGAGGCTTTCCCTGCGTGTACAGCTTGCGTACTGCGCGTAAGATTCTATGAGCATGGTGGGTCTTGCGGGAGCAGATGGCCTTTGCGCAGACGTCCCTATTCAAGGTGAGTCTTGCGGGACCAACTGGTCTCTGCTGGGACCTACCTCTTCACAAACACATCTTCCATCGATCCTGTGTTAGTGATTTTAGTGTAATTGAGGATTAACTTGTTGATCAAGTTATTTGTAATATGAATCTAAATAAGTCGGTTGTGTTAGTGATTTTAGTGTAATTGTGGATTAACTCGTAAGCTAGTGATGCGTAAGCTAGTAATCACTCATCTTTTTACTTATTTTAAATTTTTTGGGGACATAAGCGTATTTACAGTATTTATTTATCATCTAGTATTAAAAATTGCAACTGTTTATCCTTGTGTGTATATAAGTTTATGCTTAAATTGATATTTGCTTACTTGCTTTATTTGATTGTATTTCGGGGAGGTCCATCATTAATAGTATGAACATACGGCTATCTTTGGTAACCAATGCCCGTTTTTATGGAAACGGTTTAGCCCTATCTTGGTAACCAATCTCTATGACAATGGTTTAGCCCTATCTTTATTGTTTGGTTGAATTGTTTATGTGCAATGGCTTAACTGTCTATATCACAGGAACAGTTTTCATCTTTCTTTATTTATTATATATTTCACTTAACTGGTGTTTTACTCACTCAACCTCGTGTTGACAAAACATATTTGTATTTTTAACGCATATGCAGGTCACCGAATGATTTAATTTATCAGGATCTTTTGAAGAAACTTAGGCTTTATTATACTAGAAAAAAGATATCAAGATTAAACCTGGATTTTGTCTTATTTGTTTTATTTATAGATTGTTGTATTTGTTTATTTGAATCTTGTTGGAATATTTGAAATTAATTAATAGATTTTGTCATTTCAAATATTGCATGATAGTACCTTGAGAGCTGTGAGCAATCAGCTCACGCTCCGGCATTTCCGTCTTAGGTCGGGGTGTGTCACCTGACCCCCTTTAGATCCGCCCCTGAACTCCATGTAGGTTGGTCATGTAATTAACAATACTTTTTTAAACGTCGCACAACTCTTTGTGAAAGTGGATGTCAGCTGATAGTTATTAGTTATAAATATAAAAAATATATAAGGCCTTGGACCTCAAGATTTTTGGCCGCATTAACAAAAAATACAGACAATGGAATATTATTATGTACTTTGATTATTAGTTAGGTAGTGTTGTTTATTACAAGTAATTTTTTAACGTGGCCCTTGTGATATTGGATTGAGCCCCTCTTCCTCGCCTATTAACTTTTTGTATATGTTAGTATTCTTTTTAGTGTGGACTTGCCGTGTAGGCCCAAAAAAGATATATTTTATTTAGTAGCCCACAATCTAAACTATTAAATATCACATCACACTCAATACACAACTGTAAACCTAATTCACCATTCCACAATTTATTAGCATCACAGTCGCCGCCATCGCCGTCCACAACCCTAAATGGTAACGATTCATTGATAATGATAGAGGAAAAGAAACATCATCTCAGGGTAAGCATTCTTTAGATCTTGTTTCGTTACTTGTAATATTGCTATTTTGTGTGGAGTTATTATTGAGAGAGAAAGCCGTTTTGATTTTATTGTAAGCTTTCGATGTTTTCACGAATATAGCAGACTCACTTGTAATCGGTTTCTTATTGCAGGGTAGTGAAGAACAAAAAAACGTTAATAACATGATGACTATTCATAGGATTATTACAAAGTATCACGTGCAATTCAACACATATGGTAATCTTAACGTTTACAATTTTAAGGTTTCATTTTATAAACCTCTTTGTTTGTCCTGGATAATTATGATCATTTTGCTTGCAGTCGATGAAATTTGAAAAATGAAATTTCAAATTGAAAACAATATTTTCTCTTATTTTTATCATTTTCTTTTATGCTTTTTATGATAAAAGGGCGAGTTTTTTCACCATACGGAGGAGGTTCTTGTAGGGATGGCAATGAGCCGGGTTCAGCCGGGTATTGCTAATCCCAAGCCCATACCCGGTTGTAAAATTCAGTTCCATACTCGGCCCATTACCCGTCGGGTATGTGTCGGATATTGGGCACACCAAGGGGTATCGGGTATACCCGTTAGTTTTTTTAAAGAAAATTCCCGTTATGATTTTCATGTATTTTTTTACTATTATAATTATCATATATATATTTTGCATCGAGTTTGAGGATTAATTGAAGCCGTCTTTAGTGGTGCGGTGTAGCTCTTTTTGGTTCTGACCTATGGTTATGCAATAGTTTAATGTTAGTTGAATTGATATCACTTATCTGTGTTGTCTACTGCTACTATACTATAGTGAATACTTGAATCAATTTGCATAATTATATCTTTATTATCACATGCATACCTATTAGTCTATCAGTGTTGTTTCTGTATGACTTGAGAACTCATTTTAGTTCTTGAATTTAGTTTACTGAATTACAATGCTCTATTTATGGTTAATTTTGATTTCAACTTTCACATTTGTTAAATAAAAGTCAGCACACTAATGACTTTAAAGTTGTTTGATACGAATTATTTCTATTTTGTTGATAACATGTAAATATAAATAATTTTTAAATATATATCAAAAATAAAAATATTTTTTAGACAAAGGTAAATGAAAAATAAAAGTAATACTTAAAAATATTCGGGTTTATAATCCGGGTAAACAGTTATGTGTTTCGGGTAATCGGGCCGTGTATCACCAAATCCCGTACCGACAGAAAATTTTCAAAACTAATCTCATACCCGGCCCAATACCCGTCGGGCTTCGGGTATACCCGTCCTGGATGCTTTGGGTTTCGGGTAAACCCGTCGGGCTCAGGTTATTTTGCCATCTCTAGGTTCTTGTGGTGTAGTTCAACAAAGTAAACGTTGATGGTATAACTAAAAACTTTGATAATATAAAATGTAAGTGTTTTAAATAAAATTATTATTTCATGTATCTCATTATGTTGGTGTACACTTCTAAAAACTTTTCATTTGTTATCATTATCAGAGGAACCACTCGGTGGAGTTGATGAGCTCATCCTATGACATGAACACCATGCAAAATGTCATTCTTGTAGGAGTTGTAGCTGCAATCCATGCACGCCATGTACTTGACGGTGTTGGTGGGGGAGGGGGAGAATCAATGTGTTGATCCCACGACATGAACGAGTTCAAAATGCCATACAAATTGTCATTCTCGTTGCTCCAATCTGTGCACGCCATGCACTTGGTGGAGTTGGTGGGTGGGTGGGGGGATCAATGTGCTCTTCCCACGATATGTACGAGTTTAAAATTTCATTCAACTTGTCATTCTTGTTGCTCCAATCCGTGCACGCCATGCGCTCGGTGGAGTTGGTGGGGGTAAACGAATCAATGTACCTGAAGAGGTAGGTCCCAGCAGGGCTCAGTTGGTCCCGCATGACTCACCTTGAACAGGGATGTCTGCGCAAAGACCATCTACTCCCGCAGGACCCACCATGCTCAGAGAAGCCTACGCGCAGTATGCAAGCTGCATACGCAGGGAAAAGCCTCCCAATGGTAAAGTAACCCGCCTGTTCCCGCAGTTGCGGATACAAGCCATCAGGGAAGGCTACCCGCACAGCATAGCTACACGCATAAGGCTTAACACTTACAAATATTCAGTGTCACCTGAAAGAATGAGCAAAGGCGGGAGGGGGAAAACTCCCGCCAAAATGGGCCAGTCCGTATGATGGAGGATCTTTTGCGTGATACCTGACGAGGTAAAGACAAAAGATCTGACCAAGAATGTGACAGCTCACTGACAGCAGCGTGGCAGACAGCACGCCACAGCACTGTGACCAATAGCCGCCGCCTGCCCACCAACTCCTGCCAGACCACGTGCCTAGCCTGCAGTTGGTAGAAGACGAAGAGTGCACGGCACGCCTGCTCTGTGTCAGCCGCTACCTATCCACCACTCACAGGTAGGGCACGTGCATAGGTTACAGTTGGTAGCGTGTTGGGCCGGCTAAACCCCTTGGAAACCCACCTTCGGCTATAAAAGACAGCAAATGGTATTATCATTTCATCATCTACTATCTCGTATAACTTACTTGATAATTGCTCTAATAGTATTCATATACTTTTATATTTAAAGAGCAATATAGACTGATTCTCACGCCGGAGGGTGGTCACAAGGAGGAACCCCCCCCCCCCTTCTCAGTGACGAGCTCACGGTGTCTGTTTTGCAGGTTCCCTGAAGTACAACTTACTCTGCCGGACCTAATCTTCGAGGGAAACATTACTTAGCCCCCAGATTACCCATAATCTGCCCGGGGTCACTTAGTGTTTCTTCATTGGCGCCATCCGTGCATAAAGCTAGAACTACATCTTTCTCCAGTTTTTCAAAACTTCCAAGATGACTAGAGAAATTCCGGTAACCACAACCCCAGCCACTGGGGTAAACACCGGCAACACAATGTTTACAAACACTACCCCAGCCACCCAAGCTGGGGCAAGTGAAGTACATTTTACGAACACTACCCCAGTCACTCATGTAGGGGCAAGTGGAGTAAATATTCCACTGGGATTCACTGATGCCCAGCTGGAAAAACGAACTCGAGCCCCTCGCCAAACACTTGATCAAGTGAAGGCATGGGCCGAGGCACGTCAAAGAGAATTTCAGGCTGAGTTGGACGAACGCTTGCGTTCAGTCCAACAAGCTGAGGAATTCGGTAGTACTCGCCAGCACCTCAACATGAGTAGTGAGTACGAGTACTCAGACGACGAGAGGGAAGACTCCGACACCGACGCGAACCCTCGCCATAGGGCGAAAGGGAAGCGTAAGGAAACGGATCCCCAGCCAAAAAGGAATTTTGGGGAAGCATTCCAACCAGTCACGGAAAAAAGCCCGCGTGACTTCTCCAAGGCCTTTAGACCTACTGCCACAAACGCAGGAAGGTCAAAATTTGCAAGGGACATTGCAGAAGCAATCGCCCCGAGGAGTGCCAAACAAATGTCCAACATTGGCACATACGATGGCCTATCCGACCCAGATGACCATCTGAACAGGTTCATTGCGGGGGCAACCGTCAGTAACTGGACGGAACCCACATGGTGCTACATGTTCCAGATGACTCTGGTAGGAGCAGCCAGAGCATGGTTCGACCGTTTACCGGTCCACCACATTTATGACTGGGCAGACTTCCAGAACAAGTTCAGTCAACAGTTTAGTCAACAGAGGAAGCACACTGAGGAGCAGTGGACGATCCTCAACTGTGTGAGAGAAGAGGATGAATCCTTACTGGACTTCATCACCCGCTTCAACTCCAAGAAGCTGAGTCTGGGCAACATCAGCGAAGACCTCGTTCGCGCCGCTTTCATTCAGGGCGCTGAGTACCCAGAACTTATCCGCACTCTGACAGGTAAAGACGGCATGCCATCCACATGGGATGCCATAATGACGGCAGCCAAACGCTTTGCCGAAACGGAGAAACAGCTGGGAAGAGATCTCCCCCAGAATACAAACCTCTACACACAGAGGACAAGGGAGAACAATGTGAGAACCGCCCGGCTAAACAAAAAGAGGCGGCAAGGTATTTGGCAGTCAAGGATAAACTTCGACACCCCCTCAAGCTCTCGCCCTCTGGTTGGCGGAAGGGACAACACGCACCCTTCGAACCGGAAAAACCGTTGGACGCCACTCACCAAGAGCGTCACGGAGATATTTGCCACGGAAAAACTGCCATGGCCAAAAGCCCCAGCGATCCGACAGAAACCCAATGCGGATCAAAGCAAGTCTTGTGACTTCCATGGGACAAAGGGCCATAGCACTGAGGAGTGCACATCCTTGAGGGACATCGTCGAGACATTCGTCAAGGATGGGAGGCTCGCACACCTCGTGGCATCTATCAAGAAGGGAGGAAGGAACGACAACAGGTACAGGGGTAACGGACGAAAGCCCGTCGACATCAGCATCAACATGGTCCATGGTAAGGTCAGAGGAAGAAAGAGACCGATGACCGAACCATGCGCATGGAAGGAAGCAGAAGTGCGCTTCCCGCGAGTGCCGGGAGGCCCAAACAAAGAAGGCCCCATTGTCATTAAAAGCCAGCTGGGGCACTACATCACCTCCCGCACCCTCGTTGACAATGGCGCATCGTCGACAGTGATGTACAGGCAGTTCTTCGACAAGCTAGACGATGAAGACAAGGAACGCCTGGAGACGGTCTACGCTTCAATGGAAGGGTTTGACGGCAGCATGAACACTCCCTTGGGCACCCTATCTTTCCCCGTCACTCTCACCGATGGGAATTATTCACGCACGGAGGATGTGGATTTTGTTGTAATGAAAAAACCACATCATACGTATGACATCCTATTCGGGAGAGACGGGATGGCAAGATTCAACGCCGTGGTATCCTCAGTCCACGGCATGATGGGATGGCCAACAACTGAAGGCGTAGCGATGATCACGGGCATTCCCCAGGTATGCATCGCATCTGTCTCCTCTAAACCCAAACCGAAGATGGCCAAACAAACCATCACTGAACCTGAAAAGTGGGCATTCAATGGGAAATATCCCGATCAGGCCGTTACCATTGGCCCGACAATTGTTGATCCAACACGCACCTTACTCAAGCGCTTACTGCAGCGAAACGCAGACATCTTCGCGTGGACACCAGCCGACATGACTGGTGTACCCCGGAGTAAGGCAGAGCATAAGCTCAAATGCGATCCGGCCGTTACGCCGATCGTACAAAAGCGCAGAGTAATGGGGCCCGAGCAAACCAACGCGTGCAGAACCCAAGTCAAGGAACTCCTTGACGCGGGCATCGTGCGCGTTAGCAAATATCAAACATGGGTTGCAAATCCCGTAATGGTACCGAAGAATAACAAACAATGGCGCATGTGCATAGATTTCAAAGATTTGAATAAAGCATGCCCCAAAGATTGTTATCCGTTGCCAGAAATTGATCTCAAGGTGGATTCGGTGGCACCATTTCGCCTTAAATGCTTCTTGGATGCGTATAAGGGGTACCATCAAATCCACATGGCTGTAGATGACCAGGACAAAACCGCCTTTCGGACGCCCGATGGCACATTTTGTTATAAAATGATGCCATTCGGACTTAAGAACGCGGGGTCCACGTACCAACGACTAATGGACAAAGAGTTTCACGCCCAAATTGGGAGAAACTTGGAAGTCTATATGGATGATTTGGTCATCAAAAGCCCCGAGCCAGAGGCGATGTTGAAAGACATTGACGAAACTTTCAACACGCTCAGAAAGATAAACATGAAGCTCAACCCGAGCAAGTGTTCATTTGGGGTGGAAGAAGGGAAGTTCTTGGGAGTCATTATTACTAAAGATGGCTTCAGAGCGAACCCTGAAAAGGTCGAAGCCATTGTCAAAATGGAATCACCTACCACCATAAAACAGGCTCAAACACTGAATGGACGACTAGTCGCGCTTAACCGCTTTTTGGCAAACCATGCGGATAGGTCGTTCCCTTTTGTGTCAACGCTAAGAAATTGTTTAAAGAAAACGCACTTCCGCTGGACACCAGAAGCGGAAGCAGCTTTTCAGGAGATTCGATCACGCCTGATCGAACTCCCAACACTCACAGCACCACAAGCGGGGGAGGAGTTAATCCTATACCTCTCCGCAACAGATAGAGCAACCGGGGCAGTCCTGCTTGTAGAACGAAAAGGCATCCAGATGCCAATCTATTATGTTAGCCGCGTGCTGGCAGACGCGGAAACCCGGTACTCTACCCTGGAAAAACTAGTCTTGGCACTTATACACGCTTCACGCAGGTTGAGACGATATTTCCAGGGTCACCCAATCACTATTCTCACCAACTTCAAACTCTCAAATGTTCTAGGCAAACCCGAGTTATCGGGACGTCTAGCCAAATGGGCAATTGAATTGGGAGAATATGCGATTCAATACAAGCCGAGACCAGCCATTAAAGGCCAGGTCCTGGCTGATTTTATTGCAGAAGTCCCCGCTTCACGGGAGAAAGAGTGTCAGGAGGAGGTTCAACCCTCCCCAGCACACGAAATCAATGAGGTCTGGCGACTCTACACTGATGGAGCAGCTAGTAACGAGGGTTCAGGCGCAGGGTTAAAATTAACAAATCCAGCAGGCCAGGAATATACTTATGCTATTCGGCTGGATTTTCCAAGTACGAATAACGAAGCTGAATATGAAGCATTCCTGGCCGGATTGAGGATTGCGCGTAAAATGGGTGTAAAAAATTTGGAAGCCCATGTAGATTCCATGCTAGTGGCAAACCAAATAAACGGGACGTACACGGCTGTGAACGACACAATGGCCCTGTACCTTGCCCAGGCCAAAGCCATCATGCGCGATTTTAATGATTGTAAAGTGATACACGTCAAGCGCAGCGAAAACAAATCTGCGGATGCGTTAAGCAAGCTTGCATCACTGGCCTTCACCCACTTGGGAAAGGACATCCGCGTTGAACTCCTCGAAACACCATCAGTCCCGCACAAGGAAATTTGTGTCACCCAAACCGGTACAGAAACATGGATGACCCCAATAATAAAATACCTTGAAGCAGGAACGTTACCAGAGTCAAAGTCACAGGCAAGAAAACTACGCTGTAAAGCACTGAATTATCAGCTGGTCAATGACACCCTTTACAGACGTAACTTTCTTGGCCCATTGTTAAGATGCGTGGACAACCAAGATGCTGACTACCTCCTAAGGGAGGTTCACGAAGGCATCTGTGGAGTACACGCAGGCCCCCGCGCTGTGGTAGCCAAGCTAAACAACGCGGGATACTTCTGGCCGGGGATGCATATGGACGCGTTGGCATACATCAGAAAATGCAGATCTTGCCAGCTTTACGCACCCAACACGCATCGCCCGAAAAATGAACTTGTTCCTGTCACTTCCTCGTGGCCATTTCAGAAGTGGGCCATTGACGTGACAGGCCCATTTCCTACAGCAGCTGGGAATGTTCAGTTCCTAGTGGTAGCCATTGACTACTTCACCAAATGGATAGAAGCGAAACCTTTAGCCCAAACAACCGCAAAGCATATCAAAAAATTCATTTGGGAATTTATTATTTGTCGTTTTGGACTTCCACAGAATTTGGTAAGCGATAATGGCACCAACTTTGCTGACAAGAAGCTACAGCAGTGGCTGAAAGAACTTCAAATCACCCACACCTTTACCTCAGTGGCACACCCGCAAGGTAATGGTGAGGTGGAAAGAGCAAATAAGAGCATCGTCGAAGGCATAAAGAGAAGACTCTTGGAACATAGATCCGGTTGGGTGGACGAGCTTCCACACGTCCTTTGGGCAAACAGAACGCTGAAGAAGACCAGTACGGGAGAAACCCCGTTCAGTCTCACTTATGGCACTGAAGCCATGATCCCAGTCGAAATCGGTTTACCCTCACCAAGGGTCTTAATCCAACCAGAAGACAATGATGCGGAAAGACGGTTAGACCTTATGCTAACCGAAGAGCGCAGAGACTTAGCCGCCGTGCGTGAAGAAAACTACAAACGACAAATGCAAAAATACTACAACACGCGGGTAAAACTCTGCAATTTCAATGAAGGAGACTACATACTGCGTAACAACGAGGCTTCGAACCAACAACGCCCAGGAAAGTTGGCCCCGATTTGGGAAGGGCCATACGTTATCAAAGAAGTTCTGGGAAAGGGCGCATACCGGCTCGAAAGGCTCGATGGCACTCCCATCCCTAGAACATGGAATGGAGCTCAATTACGCAAATGTTATATGTAGATCAATTCCAACTTGTAAAGAAAAGGCCTAGAGCCACTTCTAATGGAAATGATTCTCCTTTCATGATGTATTGATAGCTTGTAACCTATGAACTTCCCTTACGGGAAGAAGTAGTTGCGTGTGGAAGGCGGCAATACCCGCATAAACACAACGCCAAAATGTTAAAAAGTTCTAAGGAAAACCTACACGCAGGTCAGATGTAGGTAAAGTTTAGCCATCCTTGTAAGTGCAAGTGACGGTCTTACCCGCACAATCACAAACAAGGAAGCCAAACTTAACTTACCATCTACCACGTTAAAAGGTTAACTTATGAACACTTAAAAAAGGATAAGAAAAACCTACACGCGGTCAGATGAAGGCAAAAGTTCAGCCATCCTACCAAGTGCAAGTGACGGTTATACCCGCACAATCACGAAGGAGGAAGCAAAACTCTAACCCATCATCAACCACGTTCACAGGTTAACTTATTCTAAACACTTGGAAAATTGCTAATTTAAACTAAGTATGCAAGTCATAAGTTTATAAAGCAAAGAATCCAATGAAAGGAATAACAATCGTATATTTCAATGATATATTACAACAGTGGCCGGGTAACTACCCGCCTAAAAGAAATCTATACAAAGCTAAGTCTATCCTAGCAGTGGGAAGGGATCTTCAGGATCAGGCTTCAGGACCACCTCCGCTTGGACCAGCACCGTCAGAGCGCGGCTGTCCAAGGAAAGTCTTAAGGATGTTTAGCCCATCATCAGCAGCAGCAGCTTCATTCACCTTCTCCACCACCGGATGCGGGAAGGCAGCGTACTGGTTCACTGCTTGGTCATAAGCAGCTGCAGTGTTAACATTGAATAAAGGGAAGTTGGAGGGCGGAAAGCCTCTCACAGCAAACCCTAGACCAAGCAGGAAGCCAGTCTTCTCCCCATCCTCATGAGAAGCGTTGAGGGCTGCGCTCATTGCATCGTCGTAAGAGGTCTCTGAAAGGACCCGACGCACAACCTACAAAAGAATACAAGTTAGAACATTTTCTAATTACGAGCGGAAAGCGTAAAGAAAAAGATAAAGATACCTGAGGCAACGCTTCTCGAAGCAGCCATTGGAGGGTAGCTTGACTTTCTTTGTAAGCACGTTCGGCTCCGCTTTTATCAAGGTTGGCAAGTTGAACTTCCTTGGCGGCAGCCTCTTCGACGCTTTTGAGTTTCCTTTCAGTGCGGTCAAGCACCCCCCTCTGGTCAAGGATCTCCTGCAGCTTCTTGGCATCTTCCATTGCCAAGGCGTCATGAGCATGCTGAAGAGCCTTTAATTTGCATTTAAGCTGCTCATTCTCTTCGCGAAGCGGCTCAGCAACAGCTTCAGCCTTGGCAGCCCTCTCAGTTGAGTTTCGCGCAGTCTCCTTAGCCAGCCGAAGCTGTTCATTCACAGCTTGGGCAGCCTTGGAGCGGGCCTCGAGTCGCGCCTGGACTTCAACCTCGAGGGCCTTGAATGCTCTCTCCTTCTCGGCGGCGGCAGTGGCCAACTGCCGGTTCTCCTCCCGCAGAGCCCGCGTCTCAGATATTTCTTTGGCGCGAGCTGCTTTTAACTTGTCGTTTTCACGACAAAGCAGCTCGACGCGGGGCTGCATCCGGGCTTGGAGAACCCGAAGCTCATTGGTTAGCCTACCCTCCTGGTAGCTAGCCATGGCTTCCCCCAACGCACCATGAGGAGCAGCGTGGCGAGCCCAATCCACGCACTCCACAGGGGTGCGAAGGGTTGTTCCTCGGCGTATGTTCCATCTTGGAACATACACTTCATTGGAATCCGACACTGCAAAAGAAACAAAGGCAGTTAGGAAAAGATGACAAAAATATACAAAGGAAAAAGAACCCTACGTACCTGTAGGGTCAATAACAGGCCGATAGCCGCCAAACCCATCACCTGAACCTAAAGGAAATCCATCCAACAGGTCAGGCAGACGGGAAGGTGGCATAGATCGGCGGGAAGCCCGGCGCGTACCTGATGGTCCGGCCGTCGGTGCCGGTGGCGCAGGTATAGTGGCAGCCGCTGTGGTAGCCATTGTTGGCGTCGCCTCCTCAGCAACAGTAACCGCCGGCTCCGTGAAAGATGCTGTAAAAATTGCACTCACGGCCGGCGGAGACACCTTCTCAGCTGGAACAGCCTCAGGAAGGCTGGAACCAACGGAAGCAGGCGCAGACGCCTGGGTCGACGCCTCGGGAAGGCTGACCGAGCCTTCCCTCATTGGCGGGGGAATACTTGCTCCAACTCCACCCTGGAATGCGTCAACATCCACACCTGCACAAGCAAAAGTGTTAGAAAAATTTATTTGAAACAACAAATCTAGACAAGAATTATGGGGGTACTTACGGGGTTTCTTGAGCTTGAACGTACGGACGAGCGGGGGCGAACCCGATGGAGCCGGCCTCTTGACACCGGTAACCGTCGTCGTCGCTGCCTCCCCGGAGGTAACAGCTATAGCCTCCGGAGCGGTGGTCTCCTCACCACCGGGCTTCCCCGCCACCTCTGCACTATCTGACTCCGAGTCAGATAGGACTACCGGGTCGGCCGTAGAGGCCACCTTCTCCTTGCCTTTCCCGACGGCAGCCTTTTTCTTCCGCACCAGTGGAGGACCTTCTGCGGATTCCTCAGAAGAAGAAATGTCAACTCCAGCAGCAGGCACAGCATTGAGAGGTTCAGGGTAGAAGATAGGCTTACCTGGCCGTCGGTGGCTCAGGATCTCTTGGCCTGGCGGGTAAACCTCCACGAACCGACCCGCGGTCTGCTCTAAGATGGGCAACTCGTTCTCGTCCAGAGCACGAGTACCCATCCGCGCGGGACCATCTTCCTCCCGCGGGTTCAGGAGCGACTGAAGATCGTTCCCCTCTGAAATCAACAAGAAAGTTAGAAAAAATCGAAGTCAGCAAAATGAAACAAGACGTACCATAAGGGACAGAGTTCGAACCATATTCAAGGACGATCGGAACCTTATCCGCATTCGCCGCCTTCCACACCCGGCTCATCCCCAGCATCACCATCGCCGACTCCGGAAAACGGAAAACCGGGGACTGGACCCGGGATATCTTCGAGAACCATTCCGCCTCCTCGTAGTTGAGGGCGGGAAGGTTCGGAAGCGCCTGGCCATTCTTGAACTTCATGGCGATGGGGATGGCGCGAGCGGATATGAAGAAGAACTCTCTTCTCCATGAGCGAAGACTCCGCTTGGTGGTACAAATCTTTAAACCCTTGATACGGGTTGTAAGAGTGTACCACCCCTGGATGCACCTCCAAGTGTAGAAGGTCATCAGACGGTCAACGAGGGGCTCAAGGCCCAGTATCCGGCACACCCACTCAAAGTGCCGGACCTTGGCAATGGCCATGGGGTGCACCTCTGTCAGGTGCACACCGTGCCTCTCCAGGACACGGTACACAAACTTTGTCAACGGAAACCTAAGGTTTCCGTAGACAAAGAATGCAGCATAAACCCCGATCTTGCCACTAGGGGCATCGTACACAGTATGGTGGGGCTCAGGAAACTCAGGCTCGAGAGACTCGAGCATGAACTTCCTGACGATATACTGGTACAGCTCGACAGGAAGAGAACACTGGCATTCGCCAGCAGTCTTCTGATCATCAGCATCGTGAGAAGACATGGTGGAAGAAAGAAGAAATTTCAGAGTAATGCTTTACCGAAAAAGAGAAATTCGCCGGAAATTACTGGAGAAGAAGAGATGAAAGTGGAAAGTGTGAATTGCAAATAACCCTCTCCCCCTTTATATAGTAATCGCAATTAATGCGATGAATTTAATACGGAAGAGAGAGAAATCAAAGGTGCAATGAAACTATGACGCGTGGCAAAGGCAAGCTGGCAACAGCTGTCAAAAGGACGTGTGCCAGAGATTTCGCGGCTACGCGCCCGAAATCCCGTGCCCACGCGCCTGAAAAAGCAACTGGAATGACCACATAATGTCATGTCGCCATAACTTCTGGCACGTCCTGACACAGTCAGAAGAAACCGTCGCACGACGTTTGAGGTATTGGGTTGTTATCCATCCACCAACTCTTCAAATTTCAAAATTTAAAAATTTGAAGACTAAGGTTCAAAAAAGTAAGCGGGAAAATACCCCTTACCTTGGCAAACAAGTAACCATAAGCCGGGTGTGGGTACAGTGTAAAGGCAAAACCCTTCACATACCTAACACCCGCAGGGAATTGAAGCCAAAATATTTGGCAACCAAGTAACCATAAGACGGGTGCGGGTACAGTGTAAAGGCAAAACCCTTCACATACCTAGCACCCGCAGGGAATGGACGCCAGGAATACCTTGGAAGTAAAGTAACCGTAAGACGGATGCAGGTACAGTGTAAAGGCAAAACCCTTCACATACCTAGCACCCGCTGAGAATTGAAACCAGGAAGGATCTTCTGGGCAATGCTTGTGAAAACGGAAATAATATCCCCGCATAGCGGGAACATCGAGTACTACGTTGTTTGAGGCTCCAAGATGGAATTGGTGGTTTAAACATAATTGATCACTATGTTCAAAAACTACCAGAACCACAGGGAGAATCCGCACAACTAAGACCCAATGCTCCTGACTTGCGAGGAGGTTACAGACCTACCCGCATCATACCCAAAGACCAAGCAGGAAACTCGGGAATTTCTGCAAGTGACAAGGACTTCCGCGGGAAGAACCCCCATGGAAAACCTTACAAAAACCCCTTTTCAAAACCCTTTGCTTAAGTCCAAAAGTTCACCTCACTTTATTAGACATTCGTGAGAAGAACATTGGACTGGGGGGACTTGAAGAGGTAGGTCCCAGCAGGGCTCAGTTGGTCCCGCATGACTCACCTTGAACAGGGATGTCTGCGCAAAGACCATCTACTCCCGCAGGACCCACCATGCTCAGAGAAGCCTACGCGCAGTATGCAAGCTGCATACGCAGGGAAAAGCCTCCCAATGGTAAAGTAACCCGCCTGTTCCCGCAGTTGCGGATACAAGCCATCAGGGAAGGCTACCCGCACAGCATAGCTACACGCATAAGGTTTAACACTTACAAATATTCAGTGTCACCTGAAAGAATGAGCAAAGGCGGGAGGGGGGAAACTCCCGCCAAAATGGGCCAGTCCGTATGATGGAGGATCTTTTGCGTGATACCTGACGAGGTAAAGACAAAAGATCTGACCAAGAATGCGACAGCTCACTGACAGCAGCGTGGCAGACAGCACGCCACAGCACTGTGACCAATAGCCGCCGCCTGCCCACCAACTCCTGCCAGACCACGTGCCTAGCCTGCAGTTGGTAGAAGACGAAGAGTGCACGGCACGCCTGCTCTGTGTCAGCCGCTACCTATCCACCACTCACAGGTAGGGCACGTGCATAGGTTACAGTTGGTAGCGTGTTGGGCCGGCTAAACCCCTTGGAAACCCACCTTCGGCTATAAAAGACAGCAAATGGTATTATCATTTCATCATCTACTATCTCGTATAACTTACTTGATAATTGCTCTAATAGTATTCATATACTTTTATATTTAAAGAGCAATATAGACTGATTCTCACGCCGGAGGGTGGTCACAAGGAGGAACCCCCCCCCCCCCCCTTCTCAGTGACGAGCTCACGGTGTCTGTTTTGCAGGTTCCCTGAAGTACAACTTACTCTGCCGGACCTAATCTTCGAGGGAAACATTACTTAGCCCCCAGATTACCCATAATCTGCCCGGGGTCACTTAGTGTTTCTTCAGTACCCATCCCACGACATGAATGAGTTCAAAATGACATCGAAATTGTCATTCTCATTTCTGCAATCCATGCACGCCAAGCCAGCATGCGTTGCAACAGCAACACTATCATCTTTCGGATCCGCAATATCCTTCTTAGCACCTTTAGATTTCTTCACCAATATGCCAATTGAAATTATTGCAATGATTCTCTCTCTTTTACCTATCAAGGAGACAAGGACTTCATTCTAACAAGCAGTCTGTCCACACAATGGAGGTTCTTGTGGTGTAGTTTAATAAATTAAACGTTGATGGTATAACTAAGAACTTTGATAATATAAAATGTAAGTGTTTTAATAAAATTATTATTTCATGTATCTCATTATGCTGGCGTACACTTCTAAAAACTTTTCATTTGTTATCATTAGCATATGCTTTCATAAAGAAAATCCGTGAATTCATGAGGGTGAAGAATTTAACGAGACTTGTTATGGTGTTGTTTCTTTTGCCCATAAAAGATGCGGTGGTAACCAGCAGTCTCTCCCCAACATGAAGATTCTAATGGACTAATATAAAGATACTTAACTTTGATCAGTTAGAAATTTTACTTACTTTATTGAAAGATGAAGGTTCTAATAAAATGGTGAATTACTACAAATATTGAAACCGGTTAAATGTTTGTACAATGCAAGAATCATCATTGGTTAAAGCTAAGCAACCTGCGCGTAGACCACTACAGAAGAGATTAAATTAGTAACAGTTCTTTGTAAATGCTAGTCTTCATCAAATTTTAGTTATGAAGAAACCCAATTGAGGTTCACACTAAGAACATGATTCGTTGTCGATTCAAACTAAGCACATTGTTTGTTGTCGGTTCAAATTAGTAATGATCATTAGAATTCTTGTAAACTATTCATATCAACAATTGCTTTCGGTTATCATTTATCAACTTTTGTCATTAGATTAGTTGTCACTTATCTGTTATATCATTATTTCTTATTCAAGTATGTTTAAAGTTTCAACGATTTGAGTTGAGAAGTTGGAAGTTAGATTTCACGTATGGTATTTCAAACTCTTTGGTTATCAGTAGTTAACAATGTCGAGGTCGAAATTAGTTTTAAGGAGGCAGAGTTGAAATACTTAGGATTGATCAAAAATAACTAAAATTCAAATAAAAATAACTAGTTATCAACGACGGATCAACACCGTTTATAGTAGACTAGTGTTGCGCTGGGCATATCAGTAAAACCCATGCAATGTAAAACTTAAGCGTTATCGATCTCGAAGGTTGAGGTGGTAAGTCGAAGCGAATT